>NW_028277177.1:29138333-29446666 GCF_051122295.1 Plectrocnemia conspersa | reverse complement strand
TATTTAGATTGAGTACTTGTTTTTTGCTTCGTTTGACTAATCATACGAATATATTAAATTATCATTATATTGATAATTATACAATATATACATACTTAAAAATTATATTCATAAATATATTAATACAAATAATAATATAAATATCAAAAAGTAAAGAAATTATTGGTGTACGTGACGAATAAAAACGACAGATTAGTACAAGAAGCAATTAAGTTTACCTGTCAGTTTGGACAATCAACTAGAAGTTAAAGCGTAATTTATTGTGTCCTTCGGTTAACCATAACCAAAACCTTAGAGGGAGGCCTTACCGTTATTCAAAGAGATTTTTTTCACTCACCACCTACCCCGGAAGCGATCCCATAATATACCTATGGTATACCGCAAAAAAATTGTGTGCTAAACTGTAAAATGAAAAAAAATATACGGGAGAATAATGAAGCTACGTTATAAGTTCCATTAACGGGAGACGGTGTATTGTCTTGTTGGGTTACCTTTTATTTAAGCATTTTTTTTACCTTGAACGGGAAATGTAGCCGATTGTGTGATGTTTTGAAGGTGGTTTTTAAAATGCGCACCCCCGCTATGACGTATTATGTTATGTGAATTCAAATGCTAAGTTGATCTTTTACAAAATGAGATTATTGTATGGTTTTTGCCAATAAAATAAAAATGAAATAAATTTAAATCATAGAAGTGCGATATTTGTATAGTATAAAAAGCTTAAATCAAAAACTTTTTTATATGTATATATATATATATATATATTACTAACCCATGTATATATATATATATATATATATATATATATATATATATATATATATATATATATATATATATATATATATATATATACATGGGTTAGTAAAATATAAAGCTATCGATAATTGTCAAGTATAAGTATAATAGAATCAGAAAAATATATATGTATATGAAATCATAAGATACGTTCCTTCAAAGATTTTTTTTAGTATAACTGATACAACCATTTATTTTCAATGGGTCTATCTGCACATTAAATAATCTATACTTAATGATGCAATTTTTGACTTTCATATTTAATGACTATATTCAAAATTCATGGATAAATTTCAGTTACTACTAAGCGCAATAATTTCTTAAGAAATTGGAGAAGATAAAGAGTATGTTTTGGTGTAAGCTTTAACAAGTTATTCATAGAAATAAGTTAATAAAAGAAGGGAGGGTTATTTTTGTTTATGAGATTTTTCACTTACATATGCTTTGTAAAAATGAATATTTTTTCTCTTTAAATTCTACGATCAAATTTAAATCTCCTATGAATGTGTATTAATCATTAATTAAAACCATCATTGAATTTTAGATATGGACATTTGCATGAACGGAATTTAGGAAAATAAGCGTTATTTTTTTAATTGTGTAGCTTTGACATAAATGCTTTTATTGGTAATAAACTCCTACAATATAATATTTTACCTTGTAATTTTATATTGAAGTAGAAAAGTAAGCTACGTTATCAACTAAGTATAAAAGTTTTCCATTCACTCTTCATTATTAAGTTCAGTAATATCTTTACCTCTCATTTCTATGAATAGTTGTATTTCCACTCAATTTTTCTTAGGCGATCAAAGTGACTTTTAAGTAAATCCATATTTTTTCAGTACAATGACTTATATTTATATTTTATTTTATATTTTCAATAAATTTAAGTCTAGCACAAATATAACCAATTGTGCAATATCAGATATATATGTGGATTAATTGAAACTTAAGTGTGTTCAATAAATTTTAATAAGAATTGCTAAAAAACGTCCGTTACTATTTCAACATCAGATAATTGCATAGCTTCCATTTATCCATTATCAATTAATCAGTATTTTTTGTGCTTGTAGTACTGTTTAATCGATGCTCCTCAAAAATATTTTAAAATAATATAATTCAATAAAACAAAATATGTTAATATAAGATTAATAATGTAGTATTAAAACATTAGCTATTAAGTTAGTTATTGATCAAGTAAGTATGACAAACAAGGCTGAGAAATAGTTAATGGCTAACAAGCGCGTGGTCAGAAACGGCACTGTCTTATCACAGGCTCATATTTTTTGATCTAATCTATATCAAATTCATTGCATATATTCCAACAGTGGTGATCACGTTTTTTATACATTAGTTCAAAATTATTTTTGAAATATTCCCCAAAAAACTGATTAAGTTTAATTAATTTTAATTTTAAATAATGTATAATTTGGGTAAAAAACAATTTAAATAATATGTATGAATTAAAAAAAAATGTTTGACAGTTTCTCCCTGCGCTAACTTAAAACTTATATATGTTTAATAATATTACATTTGAAACACACAAATATTTCACCATACAACCACATTCATAAATTTAAAGCAAATTTAGCCACAATAAATTTAATATCTTAATAAAGCCGATGTTGTAAAATAATGTAGCGATAAAGAATCTTACATATGTAAATGTCATTTCGAATCAAATTGAGCAAAGTCAATTATTTAGTTGCGTAGCGCAAATTATCTGACACATTAATTTATCACAAAAAAATAAAGCTTTGTAGAATTTTTAAGCAATGAACTTTTGAGAAGCAACTTTTAGTCTATAGAAAATGTCACAAAGAGTAAATTTTTCGTGAGAGCTAAAAAATACTTTTTCTTTCGTAATTTTATATTATATTTTTACGTTATATTTAGACATCATATATTATAAAAATAGTAGAAAAATAAAAATTACTAAACACACGATAAAAATAATAAATTTCGTACAGAAAAGACCGCAGAAATTATGTAGATTTCTTTATATAAAAATGTGTGAATTTTTTTAATTTAATTTTAATATATATTATAAAAATAAATTTATAACGAAGTTATGATTTTTATTTTTAATAGCCGCTATTTTTAACTAAGAGTTATTGACAATGTCTATTTTTCTTATAATAAATAATAAAACTTATTATCTGAGATGTTAAAAATAACACCTTATTTTCAATTTAAAATGACCAATAAATTATATTTATTGGCTGGTAATAAATTATTCTAGCGATAATTTGTAGGCAATAAATTGTTTATGCGATCAATTGACGCGGCGGTAAACTACTAGTGATTAATTGCTGAAAGTAAATTGCTGGCAAATAATATTATTACGAAAGTTAATAAGCACGAAGGATTATCTCATCATATTTTATTGTGATCAGACCTGATAAATATATATCCGAAACAGCTGTTTTTAACTTTTCAAATTTTTTTAAGCAATGTAGTTTTACAATTGTAAAATAATTCAAATAATTCTTGGAAAACTTTTTTACTATAAATCTTTCGTTGCAACATGACAGACTTTAGACTAATACATTACAAAGGAGTAAACCCAATCAACAACTACTAAGTAAGTAAAGAGACACCCGACTGAAGTCAAAAATATATTTTATTTATTACGAACTATTATTACAACAAACAATTTTTATTTTAAGTATCCATCCGTGCGATTAGCTTAATCTAGGAAAAAGTAATTTATGATGATCAATCAGAATTTAAATCATAAAATAAGACACTAAGACACGATAAAAAAACTTTTTGAAGTATAATACACATATCTTGTTTTTATAAAAAAAAACGTTAGTTACAGATAGTAAGGGTAAGTGACTCATTTATATTACTAAGTATTTTTTTATACTAAAAACCCATTAAAATATTGAATTTAAATTAAGCTGTTTCGCAGAATTTCATTCGTGGTTATTGATAAATAATTAAATATTGCGGATCTATTAATACTAGATCCGTTATTGCTATTGATACAAACTAAGATATTGCTTCAATAAAACAAAATAGAGTATATCATTGTTCTTAGAACATAGCCGGCACCAGGATTCGACGTCTCAGGATGGCAAGGTCCTCGATCATTGTTCGCAATCTGATAAAGGTATTGCATGAGTCGATGTTTTTCGTCAAAACGACGTATCAAGGCTCCGAGAAGTCTCGAAGGAATCCGCTCGGGATATTACCGATTCGCAATTATATCGGTGGTCATCGATAAAGGCACAAATAGACGACTTCTCACAAAAAAACAACAATCGTTGCACGGGGCAGACCTTGCATCAAATCGGAGAACTGCATCAAATGACTTTGCGAATTTTTGACGACGACGATATACAATTTCGAGGTCTGTCCGTGAATGAATAGGTATACAAGACAGAAATCGATGAGGAAACAAGAGTGTTTTAAATATTGAAACTAACCGACATTGAATGCGATATCAGTGCATTAATTATGTATTATGTGAGCTAAGAACAGTCATCGATGAATATCGTTCAGTATAATTTAGGCACTTCGTGAGATCTGCGCAATTTTAAAATGAAAATCATTGCAGATTAATAGCTACATAAAAAATATTATCCTGTTCAATAATTTATTACAGATAACATACATGATTTGATCGGTTTTGACTAATAGATTTTTAAAATCCATTTCCATGAATAATAAAGCTTTTATTTGATTTGATAACAGGTATGATACTAAAAAAAAAATATCGTTTACATAATTTAAAGTTATTATTATATAAACCAATTAATAATATTTGCTCTCCGTGATTGTCTTTATCTAACATAGATTTTATAGATAAACGTAACTTTGTAAAAATGGATGGTTAAAGTATAAGTAATTGTCATAATACTGTTCCTTGTTCACTAAGAATAGTAACTCGAATCGAAAGCTGTAGCTTTTATTATGAAAAAATAGGATTACTATTTGACTTATACGCAAGATACATATTTTAGAAGCAAATATGTAAACGTTGAGATGATTATTTTTAGAGATATCACTTATTAACAAGTGTCTTTGGTAACACCACATTTTCTTAACAGATGTTAAATTAAGGACTTCTACACATAAATTATTTAACCACTGCTCTATTTCCGGCTCTAATGAAATATTACATTTTTATTGTTCATAAATTACTATATAATTATATATTAGAATATTTAATACAACTAATAAAACTCAGTGGTTGGCAAATGTTTATTAAAATTAATTATAAATAAGCGCTTGTTTATAGGAAATGGCTTATTAATCATCTTTATCATAATTCTACCTACTTGTTTACAAAAAGAATGGCAATGACTTACATATTAATTATCTGACTATAAAATTGTATATAGTGCATAATACTGTTATCTATTTAAGATTAATATTTAATATAAAATTATATTTAATAATAATAAAAAGGATAAGATTTTCTAAAATTATGTTAAGCTTTGCAGCTAATAAATAATTTAATGTTATTCTGTAATCCTATTTGTGGCGACCGTTACCACGCCAAATGAGATAACGCCGTTTTTCAGAACAAAAATAAATAAAATTAAAAATATTTTGATTTATATATTCTTTAAAGTGAATGTTTTTCCACGTAGCATTATATATTTTAATAATCAATAAGTGAGAAAAGTTTTCGCTTTATATAAAATTAATAATAAACTAAACATATTTAAAATCTATAATAAATTAAGAATATTTAAAATCCATAATAAAATTAAAATATTTTTAATGTTGAAAAAAAAATTTTGAATAAATATTGAAATTTTATTCTGAAACTTTATAATTTAAAAAATATTTAAATTACTATTACACAATTCTGTGTAGTTTCCTTTCAGACGCATCAGTAAGAGGGTTTTTTCAACACTATGTGTTTAGTAGTTAGTTGGTAAGGAATAGTACTTATTTTTAAGCTTTGCCCCTTTTTGTTGAAAATGTTTTTTCAAGCGAAATTTTAAAAATTCTCTAAAAAGTATAACTTTAAATTGCCAACGTTCACCAAAATTTAAGTACATATTTTTTCTGTATAGAGAGGCTAATATAAATCCACATTATTTATATTATATTTTAAATCCCGTATAAACTAAACATATTTTAAAAAATATTTTTTTTAGAATCTGATGATTTTTATATATATTTTGATATGAGTTTTACAATTTGAATCGATAAAATCAATTGCGTCGTTCGTTTTCAAGCGCGCTAATACCCGGGACTCCCCACCGTCAGATTTGCTCACACTCTCGTGATCTGTCAAACGCGCGTCGGGATACAGCTTAGTCCGATTAAATAAACAGTGAAATATGTTATAATCACAGCATTTTTCTTAAAAAGTGTTAGTTCAAGATGTTTCAAAATGGTGTAGCATTGGAATTATAAACAATATAAATAAAAGTTTAAATTATGAGTGCCAGAAAGTGTTTGATTATATGAATAATATATTACGGCTATTCTAACAAAATTACTATTGACTTTCTAGGATCTAATATTAAGAGACAAACATTTGTGATTTGGCAATTAAAGATATACATGCCAAAGTTAATTAAATATATTATAATGTTAGTAATAATGAAAAATCTCATATTAGTGTAAACAAAAAGTTACATTTTGCCCACTATATAATATCGCTTACAGTTAATATTCAGAATCAATTATAGATCTAATAACATTTACGTATGGCAAACAATTAATATATGACATATTGCGACAATATTGTAGAAGATGAAGAAATGCCAATCTACGTGTTTAATCATCTACAGTCAATTTTGTACTTCGGTTGTCGTTTAAATTTAATTAATGTATTATATTAGTAGTAATAATGTGTTCAATGTTTACTCTTCATAAGACTCTTATTGTTTTTTAATTATTTTTCAGAAGCAATGATGGTACAATTTGATGACCAATATGGCTACAACGTAGAATTGGAATATATAAACAAAGAGTGAATCTTCTCATGTTGAAGTCACTGTCAGCAAGTATTGTCTTTTTATAAAGAACATACTACATAAGTTTGATGTAACTGAATAGCTTGAATTTGGCTATTCCTAAAGAGTAATGATGACACAAAACAAAAATTGATTTAAAACCATGACGTACACATATTTTGCCACATCGGAATTAAAAATAAGCTACTCTTAGATATTTTGGTTATCGATTATTCCAGGTATGCAATCACATATTTATATTCATTGTAAAATGTCGTTTATTAGATGACATCCAAGAAACCACACATTTATATATTCTACATGTATTATAAAAGGAAAAACTCACTTTTTTGCCTCGGAGCCCATCGCCGGGAATTCAAAATTTGAAGATTGTTTTATGATTGTTTATCTAGTTTAATCAATGTATTTTTCTAATCCTCAACACATTATGTATATATTAAATTTTTATAGTTATAACACACCTAGTAAATTTGCAATCCGATTATTTATATTCAGTCAAATTGAACAATGTACATGACGAATTAATGAAAAATTATTGTTGCATAGCAAAATTTTATTTATAAATAATAATTATTTATAGCTGTTGTCAAGTTGATGTCGGCCATTTTGATTTATATTTGAATACTTGTTTTTCATTGGTCGAAACAACAGAATGCATTACCGGCTGCTCGAAAATTAATCGGAGCAAATTCAATTTTTATTTTTAATATTATAATTAAATATATTTCCTTTGTTTACGTGTATTATTATACACCGTTCATACAAAGCGATACGATTTACAGGTGACAGCGAGTGTTATTAAGAAGATATTCAATTGTTGGTTCTAAAACGATAAGTCAGAAATAAAACAACATATGGAAAAGTGTAAGTAAAATGTATTATAGTTTATTTATTATCAGTTATGTTTAGTCAATATTTTGTGTTTATTATCTATGGTGCTAACAAAAAATTAATTTCTTTAAAAAGGAGGGTTTTAAAATGACCTTTTAGCCTTTTTCCAGTAATAAACTATTTATAAAGAGTGAAAGGAAAATATATTCTAGTTCAATTACCAAAAATAAAATAAATATAAAATATTTTAAATAAAATATATTATAGTTAAATTTAACAACGAATAATACATATAATAATATTAGTTTTAGTTGCTATCTTTAGTTTACTATTTGTAGTATCAAAAAGATATTCGTTGATTAACCCATATGTGCCATGGACGCCGTACAAAGCTCTTTCGAGTCGTGACCATATTGCCACGACCTTCCTACGAAGCTTTAACAAAAACTCTAATTTATTCTTTGAAATGATATTACATAACTGTTTAGATATTTAGAGTAATCTATGGAGAAACGTTTAAAATTATTATCACTTAAATAGCATTAATAAAATGGCTGTAATTAAATTTAATTTTTCAACGTAATTTTTCATTTAATATTTTGTTGCGACAACCCTAGCACTTCGATTTTTAGCGACTGCAAATAGTGTCAAAATGGCACCCAAAGGCTCGTTTTGGGTTATAAGCGTCCTTGACAAGTCCTTAACACTTAACATGTGTATATTTTATTTCTAATTCTAAAAATAGCTGACACTGATCGTGTGCTACGAAATTTACCGTGGCAGATATAATGTTAAAAAATGTAGTATTTTGCCTGAAATAGACCTATACATGAAAGAGTAAATTTAATATTATATTTAATAACAAAGAATGAGTGGAAAATTATTATTTTTAGTTGATAATAATTAATTCTGGTATCAAAAATATATTCACTGGTTAAGAAAAAATAAATTTTACAACGATTTAATAACCTTTTCCAGAAATAAAACTATCATGAAAGAGTGGAAGTAAAATATATAATAGTTAAATTTAAAATCGAAGACTGAATGGGAGTCCATTATTTTTAGTAGGTGTCTCTATTATATCATATACATAAGTTTATACCAATAAAAATATTTATTGCTGAAGAAAATGTAGTATTTTACATAACGATTTTGTAACATTTTGCTAGACATAAACCTGTACTTACATTGAAGAGTGAAAGTCAAAGATATTAAAATTTAATTTAATAACGAATATAATTGAAAGACTATTATTTATTATCGATTATTTTTAATACCATTAGTATTTTTATTAATTTATAGTGATATCGAAATGATATTCATTGGTATGAAAAAGTAGTATAAAAATTTACGAATACAAAACAATTCTATTTTTCTTTTTCGATAATCTAAAGTGTTTTTTTATATTGTTTTTGTATAGTAGCAACAGCTGTTATTGACAATTGTCTCACGATTATTATTGACAACCGAAGGGTTTAAATTTATGTTAAAACAATTGGAAAATATTAATTCCGAGCTAAGCTCGAAATTTCAACGGGCAATTAAATAGAAATTATTTAATCAAAGAAGCCAGACATTAATGTCATTAATTAAATTTTTTAGTTATTCTTCAAAATATGTAAAATAGGAAAAGAAATTATTCGCAGATTATTTAATACCTCGGAGAATTTTAAGAACCCTCGCGAATCCATTAAATCCATTGAAGAAATTTAAAATTTCCCAGATTGACTAAGCTCAAAGACGTAGCTTGATCCGGGTGCAGCCTAACATGCAAGTACCATAAAAAGTAGCGTCCGAATAATTTTAGACTACATTTATTATTTATTTTATAATAAATTATTAATCCTTATAAATAAGATATTCAATAAAAATATCTATTATATTTTTCATCATAATGATCATAAATCTTCTATTGTTTGTATACATCTAGGTCGTTTATAAAATTTTGAGGATTCCTTTTACACTGAAGGCCGTCATTATAATCGATCCATTTTTTTCACCTAGCCCACAATAAGACATAAAAGACTACTTTTTTTCGAGTCATTGAAATAGTTGCATTAGTGCACTTCCTCCTGATTGTGATCATAATATTCTGAGAGTTGTGAGAGGTTGCTCACCACAAATACCAAGGCTGATGGCTCATTCTCCTTATAAAGTCACGGTGTTGCATCAAGACATAGTGACGATGATTGTGGGTCATAACAAAACTGAAATAATATACAGACAGATATATTTTGATAAATCTTGCCTTGTTTATTTGCGGTCAAGTGCTCGATGAATTGGAATAATAAAAGCTGGATTAAGCTGAATGGTTTGGAATCTCATGTATGAGGAATGAGCATCGTGGCCTTTGCATTGAGGCAGCGGATGCGCGGGGTCCCCAGGGAGGAAATTCGCCGGGAAATGCCAAGGATTTTTTCTTGACTTACCTTTGGGACTCTAAGTGATCTGTTTCGCGTGTCAATGTTGACATTGTGTGAAATGACTCTATTGAGTGTATTTAAATGCAGGCATATGAACGCACATGCGAGGTGTCTGTCAAGGTGACCACGCCCGGCTCTAGGGCACCGGTGTCTAGGGCTCTAGGGTTGCCAAAATAAAATTTATCTAAAAAAAATATTGTGTAAACAATAACAGAATAACCTTCCAAAATTTTTACATTTTTGCCAAATTGATCTGCTCTTCTTTTTGCTTGGACACTCGAAGAATCAGTCATTTTAAAAAATTCCCTAAAGTCAATATTTGTATGCAATATCTACCAGGTTTGGATCATACGTACAAACACAAAACGAACCATTTTTCCTGAAGGTTACGAAACGTTCATCCAGTTATATTTAAACCTGAGGAGTAATTTAACTTATATCCATCTACAAATTAATCAGATATATTATTTATATGTTCAAATTTACCACCAGAAGCATTACATCTTTCCTGTTTGGTTTCTATCATCAGACCAGATATTACTAAATATGTCAAAGAACCTATGTATGTCTAGCAAAACAACCTTCGTATATTATAACTTGTTTAGACTTATTTTACATGTCCATTTTCTGTCAGATACAATGTATAATATACAATTCTTTAACGAAAATTATTTTATTTTGGTTAACTAACGAATAGCAAATTAATTATCTTTAATTAAATTAATTAGCAGACATTTTATTTTATGTAATTATTTCATTTTAAATATTATTAAATTAATATTTTGAATTAAATAATTTAATATTATTGACAACATATTTGAGAACACACCTTTGTAAATGAAAAGAATGTTTCTCTAATAAAAGCTGCTGTTCTACTACCAATAATCAGTCCTGGATTTTGATTTATAATATTGATTAATCGACGTCTTAAGTATAATAGTTGTACTGAATTTCATTCAAACCTAATCAGTATTTTATTCAATGAATTCATTTACAATATAATCATTTTTATCTTTATTCGAAAAATTTATTTCAGCCATTATTTATTTGCTTCTAAAATTATATGGGCTTTATACCTAAGTATATTACGTATAAATACCTAAAATATAAACTGTTTATTCACACAATAAGATGACATGTATACTTAGTTTACATCACAGAAAGGCAACGGTTAAGAAAAATATTAAAAAAAAACTTATCAATACATGTATAGTTACAATTATATTATATATAATGTTCTTAATGATTATTTTGGATTTAAGATATTATTTCTGAATAAAATGGCAGCAGTAAAGTCACGAATATTTTATTGCGTAGGACCGCCCCGGGCGGCACTTGCTTGGACGCGGCTTTTTCGCGATGACAGGACTGTTCGTATAATGTTATTCTTAAACTAAATGTGCTAAAAAATATATTTACGAGTAAATAAGAACAATTTTTTTGGTTTACCTCAAAATTTTCCCAGTTGCTTAGAATTGGTAAAAGATGCTCCTCATTGTTTTTTTCGAATCAAGCTCGTGCTAAAATAATGTCTGATAACCATTAAAATATTTTACATGGATACATACATGCATATAATATGTGAAGTCTGCCCCGAAAACTGTTGGCATATTGAAGACATGCATTAGGTCACAGCTTTTTATTAGACAATTGTATGGGGGAAGACAAAGTTGGGTGGCACAAACACTAGCTACGCCACTGCGTAAGACAATAATTTAAAAAAAATTATTAAAAGGAAAAATTTAGATTTTATTAGAAATGAGTGTTTTTTAATCTTCTGATGTAAACTGATAGGCGTAAGCCCAATGCGCTACAATGGGGTAAATATGTAAGTCTGGGAATCGGTGACAGCTATATAATTAATTATAAATTATTAAGTGTCAAATAATTTTTAATCATTTTACAGCTGGGGGTGGTTTTTAATCTGCTGTCATGATTCGAACCCGTGGACTCTAGGTTACTAATCTAAGACCTTACGGGCTACGCTATTCCGACCCAAATGAATTACCTCAATAATTATTATACATATATTATATATAAAATAATTGGTATTGTCTCGTGCAGAAAATGTTATTATTTGCCGAAAACATTATTGTGTTTGGCAAGCTCGTGCAAGAGAAGTATTCTCAAGCGCTGACATTCTGGCTGCATCGGGTAAGAATAAGGGACGCAATCGCAACTCTCTAATGCACTCCAAACACAGCTGTTAATCGCCAAGCATTAGCGGATTGTGATAGGCAGACTTTTAGTTCAATTGAATTGAATTCAAGTACCTATAAAAATAAACCTACTATAATATGTAGGTTTATTTTAGATCCTACTATAATATGTAGGTTTATTTTTACTATTTATTAGTTAAGTTATGCATATTTAAACCTCATCATAAACACTTCACTAATACAATAATTTTATCTGAGAGGTACTTCTAATTAAAATATTATTCTCTTCTTAAATTTATAAAATAATTACTAAATTACCCTAACAATCTTTTTCCTGAAACATATTTCACAAAAATATTCTGAAACACTAATTAATCAAAAAAAAAGTGACCTTAGATTGACAATATAATAATGGTGAAAATTTATATTAAATATATATATATCGATGAATATATTTAAACCATTAGCATGACCGTGAAAATTAAAGTAATGGGAAACGCAATGTTATTCGCTGTTTTGTGATTTTTTCATACTTTTGATTACCATTCAAGGTCAAACCTATTCGTCAGACGGTCAGATTTGAATATGGCCTTAAATCACTACTAGCTGTGATTTTTAGTCTGGAATTTGCCATTAATGACCTGAAATAAAGGATCAATAACAATCGAAAGTTAATGCTTAAAAAATAATTTAAATATGCATAAAATATTGACAACCACTGGCGCCGTCGTGTCTAGACGTTCGAAGGGTCTGGCATTTCCGCAGAATCGTGAAAGGATTTTAACCTCCAAATGCATAAGTTAAAAAAATATGACTATATTATTTATTAATATATTGTAGTATGTATAATTTAAATCTTGTCTAAATCTAAGATTATGTAATAATATAAATTTAAAACAAATAGAGCCAACCCTAACTAATTAAAAGGTAATCAGTGATGAACAAAGTGTGAGACAATTTATAATTAAAACAGTATTGTGCCATCTTAAATTATCCTTGATATATTACATATACCTTTTCCAATTTCTTCCTCTAAAGAGTGTACATAGATATTTTTAAATATGTTATAAAATACATCGTAATAATTATATTATTTTATATAATTATTTTAATCTGACAACCATGCAAGTAGCTGTGTTAACATCCTTGTTAACTAGTTTAATGTGTAATTCTCATATTAAAATGAATCTACCTTTTATATCCTGCACGACAGCTTTCTTATCGAAGGGATACTGACCGTCAAAACGAACAGCCACTTAACAGGATTAAACTTTACTTCCTCCCATCTCCTGTTTTGAACAAATTCCCATTGAAACGTTAATAAACCAGTTTTACAACATACGTATGTATAATATTTTTTTCTACCAGTCAAAAAATATAATATGATTTTTAGTATAAACATCAATCAAATCAATATCTACAATTATTATTTAAATTAAACAGGACAGTTCATTAGAGTCGTAAATTAATATTGTCTGATTTTACAGATAAAATCATCTATCGACAAATTATGTAATGCAATTACGGCACATATCTAGTAATAAATATTCTTTGAAAAGTAAAATAAACATGTATTGATTTGCATGTACTACTAGAAATTATATTTTCATTATTAGAAATACATTAAATTAAAGTTTCATATAAATCATTTTAATCATATTTTCGCTAGTAGAAATCTACCGGTGAAAATGTATTCGGACATGATTTCACTGCAATGCCAGTGGAAATATAATTTCATCCATATATAAATTTATATATTATATAAACATATATTTTTAGACTTCCAGAATCTATTTTGATATTCCTGAATCGATAAATTGCAATCCTTAAATCCCAAAATTTCAATTTTGGATCGGAATTAAATCATCAATTTACAATTGGTAGTAAAATAATATGTATTTAAGACAATATATATGCATTAAATTCTAAATTAATAATATGTAAATTTCGACAGTTTTGCATGTTTGACCAAATTTTCTATATTAAATTTACAGTCGGGCTACTTTCAAATGCGCAACTTATCTAAATAAATCGTTTATATTACATATATTTTAAGAAATTTAATTTATTGTATTGATTGAAAACTGTATGCATAAACGTCATATTTAAATATTAATATTGATTTTAATATATCTATAACATAATTGTTCTAAGCCGTCGCTTCTGCTACCTGACGCATATAACTTAAAATTAAACATTCTCCGCTCAATTCTCAAGTCTGAAAATCGTATCGCTTTGTATGAACGGTGTTTAATAATACACGTAAACAAAGCAAATATATTTAATTATAAAATAAATAATAATAAAAAATAAAAATTTGCTCTGATTGATTTTCGAACCGCCGGTAATGCATTCTGTTGTTTCGACCAATGAAAAATAAGCATTCATATATAAAATAAGATGGCCGACAGTACCATGACAACAGTTTTAAATAATTAATATTTTATAATAAAATTTTGCTACGCGACAATAATTTTCATTAATTCGTCATTTGACTGAATATAAATAATCGGATTGCAAATTAACTACGTGTGTTACAACCATGAAAATTAAATATATACATAATGTGCTGAGGATTAGAAGAGTACATTAAATAAACTAGATTAACAATCATAAAAATATCTTCTTGATGAAATCTTCAAATTTTGAATTCCCGGCGACGGGCTCCGAGGCTAAAAAGTGAGTATTTCCATTTATAAATAATCGGATTGCAAATTAACTAGCTGTGTTATAAATATGAAAATTAAATATATACATAATGTGTTTAGGATAAGAAGAATACATTGATTAAACTAGATGAACAATCATAAAACAATCTTCATAATGAAATCCTCAAATTTTGAATTCCCGGCGACGGGCTCCGAGTCCAAAAAGTGAGTTTTTCCTTTTATAATACATAAAAATTATCATTTTCTCTGATTTAATGTACGTATTCGTTGGATTTTAAGAATTGCAAATAAAACAGGTACGTTTTAAACGTTATAGTGTAATATATCCTTAGTATGTATGAGGATTGAAAGTTAATGTCGATCAAATCGACGCTGTCACAGTGTTAACGCTATATATATCAGCCAACAGACAGCTTATAAATGTGTAGGTTCTTAGATGTTATCTAATAGATGACATTTTACAATGATTATAAATATGTGATTGCATACCTGGAATAATCAATAACCAAAATATCTAACAGTAGCTTATTTTTAATTCCGATGTGGCAAAATATGTGTACGTCATGATTTTTAATCAATTTTTGTTTTGTATCATCATTCCTCTTTAGGAATAGCCAAATTTTAACTATTCAGTTACATCAAACTTATGTAGTATGTTCTTTATAAAAAGACAATACTGCTGACAGTGACTTCAACATGAGAAGATTCACTCTTTGTTTATATATACCAATTCTACGTTGTAGCCATATAGGTCATCAAATTGCTCCATCATTGCTTCTGAAAAATAATTAAAAAACAATAAGACTCTTATGAAGAGTAAACATTGAACACATTATTATTACTAATATAATACATAAATTAAATTTAAACGACAACCGAAGTACAAAATTGTAGATTGGCATCTCTTCATCTTTTACAATATTGTCGTAATATGTCATATATTAATTGTTTGCCATACGTAAATGTTATTAGATCTATCATGGATTCTGAAAATTAACTGTAAACGATATTATATAGTGGGTAAAATGTAACTTTTTGTTTACACTAATATGAGATTTTTCACTATTACTACCATTGTAATATATTTAATTAACTTTGGCATGTATATCTTAAATTGCCAAATCACTGCTGTTTGTCTCTTAATATTAGATCCTAGAAAGTCAATAGTAATTTTGTTAGAATAGCCGTGATATATTATTCGTATAACCAAACACTTTCTGGCACACTCGTAATTTAAACTTTTATTTATATTGTTTATAATTCCCATGCTACACAATTTTGAAACATCTTGAACTAACACTTTGTAAGAAAAATGCTGTGATTATAACATATTTCACTGTTTATTTAATCGTACTAAGCTGTATCCCGACGCGCGTTTGACAGATCACGATAGTGTGAGCAAATCTGACGGTGGGGAGTCCCGGGTATTAGCGCGCTTGAAAACGTATGACGCAATTGATTTTATCGATTCAAATTGTTAAACTCATATCAAATATATATAAAAATCATCAGATTCTAAAAAAAATATATTTAAAATATGTTTAGTTTATACGGGATTTAAAATATAATATAAATAATGTGGATTTATATTAGCTTCTCTATACAGAAAAAATACATACTTAAATTTGGGCGAATGTTGGCAATTTAAAGTTATAGTTTTTAGAGAATTTTTAAAATTTCGCTTGAAAAAACATTTTCAACAAAATGGGGCAAAGTTTCAAAATAAGTACTATTCCTTACCAACCAACTACTAAACACATAGTGTTGCAAAAATCCCTCTTACTGACGCCTTTGAAAGGAAACTACACAAAATTGTATAACACTTATTTTAATATTTCAGACTAAAATTTCAAGATTAATTCAAAATATTTTTTCAACCTTAAAAATATTATTTCTAACGTTAAATAATATAAAATGTTCTCTTCTGGAAATGTTTAGTCAAGTTGTAAACCTATTTTCAAATGAATTGAAAGGGCTAAGTAGTTTCTTATAGATTTAACCATTTTGACTATCATTGAAAATCCTAAATAATAATGTCTAATTTGAACCATTAAATTTTAAAATATATTTTTAAGCATCAGAACGAAGCAAACCCAAAAAGTTGAGGGTTCGGTATTCGCACACTAGCTAGCTTCTAATATAATTACTAATGAACTAGCTGTCGGCACTTCACTATCGTGAGGTATCGACAGCTATTTCATTAGTAATTATATCATATAACAATATTTTTCACACAAATATAAAATCGAATAATATTAAAAATTACTCATTGAAGATGAATATATATGTTTTATTTAATTTTACAATTTTATTAATTTATTTGATTTTACAGTCTAGTGACTTTATTTTACCTAACCAAAGTTTTTACCTTAATTTCTAATTACAAAATATAGATAGATATTTAGTTATTTATTTATGATTTTTAGTTATTATATTATAAAATCTAAATGCTCGATTTGTTTGATGGTCAGTACTGAAGAACAAATAGTGAAACGTATATAGTAGTATCATATGAATTAGGACTTCTTCGAGTATCTACTTATCAGGGGCAGGCGGTGACTTTTGAAACAGGGAATGCGGTCAGGAGAGGGGGCAACAAAAACTATATTTTTAAATTTTTTTTTTTGAAAATAATTTTATTCGATGCTCCTTACAAAATCATCAATAACCGCATCATAAAATATATTGCCTTTCATTAATTTGTCTAAAACTTTGACTATTTCTAGTGAATGTTTTTATTCTTTTCATTGTAGAAAATTATCTTTCTACAGAAGCACTTGTCGCAGGTATGGTAAAAAAAAATGGCCCGCGCTGCAGTCCGCTTTTGCCGCTCTCTCGAAGTGGTTGTATAGCCGATTTTCTGAGCGATTACGTTTCATTATTACGTAAATTAAAAAATGAATAAATGATAAAAGTATTTAATTTTTAAAATCGTATTACCATCCCAAGGCATCTACCGCATGTATGTCCCGCACGCCACTGCTACTTATATTTTTTAAAACAGCGTATATGTAAGAACGAGCGTATTGATATAATTTTTATTTCTAATAACCTCTTCCTAATTTTAGGTCTTCTTTTTTAAGACCCTTCTAATTTATCTACTTAAATAAATATTATAAATTTTGCTAGCATATTTCCATTGAATTTAAATAGCATATTTTCCAACTCATATTGTTGCATTATTAATTTGCTCATTTTTTTAAACCATATTGCATACATAATTAAAGTATAATAGCAAATATGCTTTTAAAATCAAATCTATTTGCCAATTTTAAGATTTTAACATTTATCGCAAAATGCGAATGTTTAAGAAATAATCTTAATAAAATTTCTGTCCTACCTTCACAAAATTATATTTCGAGCCGCCAACGCATCGATCCGACATCGTACGGCCCAATCGTTTCTGGGAAGTTCTCACAAAATTTGCATGTTTGATTTGGCTCATGTCAAAATCGGACGCAGGGTCTAATTTTAATTGGAATCCCATGGCGTGCTGCTTATGCAAATCGGTCCGAGAAGGGATCCATCCCTCGGGAGACAGACGACGGCAGAGTGTATCAGCAGAAGAAGTAGGAGAAGTGGCCATAATAAATCTTGGCGCATATTTGGGCAAGGGCGAGTTACGGCCCGTCCTCGTATATTTATAACGACATATACAATCGCCAATCGCACATTCCGACCTATGCAAATATGGCCCTTTCAGAGGCCGCGTGGCAACGCCATCATAAGTGCCGCGTCAGATTGGGAAAAAATATTAAAAATGAAATAAAATCGACGGTTGGAAGTTACCCGTTTTTGAAATGGATTATTTTATATAAAAATCTTTCACATTTAGAAGTGATTCTCAATCTGCGTGCTGCTAATACTTAAAATTACCCTCTTAACATATTTTTTTTAATATGATATGAAATGATTTTCACTACAAGTTTGTATATAATAGAGTAAATAAAAAAATAAATTATAAATAAGCTCACCGATTTAAAATATTTTTTTTTTTGCTTTAAGATTTGCGTAATCACTAATAAGATATTTAAGGTTCATTTTTAATCCTTGTTTGTGTTCAATTAATTTGTGTTGTGGCCAAAGATGCGAAATGGTTAAGTCTTGATTGTCCGATTGTGTTTCTTTTGTAGTTTTCGCTCTATAAATATTATAATATAACTTTTGATTTTTAAAATATAATGAACTCACTTCATATTATAGAAGTAAATCGTTTTGTATATTATATAGGTTTTTTTTACAAAATCGTCAATATTGTTTATATAATTGGGTCAGTACTTTTATTTTACTTGATCGATAATTACTTAAGAATCTATTTTTTTATATTAATTGTCATGTTTGTCATATCATATCGAAGATATACTTAATAAAAGTTACTATTCATATATGACAAAGTTAGTGAGTGGATATTTATTCATAATCAATGACTATTTATTATTAATATTGCTGACAGTTTTATTAAAAGATTAATAGCCATTTATTAATAAAAAAAACTGGCCATTTAATTTATTGCTATAATTTAATGCCGTAATTTGTTTCTATTTTTGTACCATTACAAATTATTTATCTTGTTTTATATATAAACATATTTCATATTATTTTTTTTATTATACTATAACAATATACATGGTAGAAAAGCAGTTTTGGAGTTATAAGTGCATATTTTTACAATTAAGTAATTCTTGTTAGTGGATAGGATTTAAATAAATTTCTCATGTATCTGTATCTTAGTACTTTTTTCTAAGAGCGTTGCGATACAATTAATTTCATTGCCAGCATAAAGTCTATTCAATAAATCACGTTTTAAAGTAACTAAGAAGCGGTTTCAATAATCCGTTAATCGCGATCACGTCCCTTATTCTTGCACTTCGCGGCCAAGACGTCAGTGCTTGAGAAAACGCAATGAGGATATTATCAGCGATAGCTCTGTAAGCTTAAACATATGTGGGGTGGTGCACGAATTTAGGAATACTTTCCTGTTATCAGGGGTCAAATTCATTCTAAAAAAATATATATTTATTTATTTATATACAATTATATATTCGAAAATTTACATGTTCAAATTGAAATTCTTGCAAGAACCTGTTTTTTGTGTTCATTGGTACACCAAAATAAAAATCGTTTTGCTACATAAATATGTGTTGGGTGCGAACGAGCAGTCGCGAGTGAGCGTTTCTCAGAACAGTGAACACTCCATAAATAACTCTCTGCATCGAAGCTACTTAAAAATATGTCATTTATAATTTTATAATATAAATAAAATGTATAAATATTTTTTTAGAATAAATTTTACCCTCCTAACAACAGGAAAGTAGCATTTTAGGTGTGCATTATAAATATTAAAATTTTATATTTAAATATTTAATAAGATAATTATGTTTTGTTAATAATTGCTTCAATAATCATGACGCATTTGGGCAACCTAAAAATTATAATTATGTATTTTTTTAAATTTAAATGAATGTAAATGATATATATATAAAATAATATTAATAAATTAAGGGGTACGAAATAAATGCATATAACAAAAATTATTTTCTTTTAATTTTATAAAAAAAGTCTCTATCTTGATATTAAAAATCGTAATATTGTTATAAAAAGTCCTTATATGAATGGCCCGTCACGATTTTATTGCTTTTGACGTTGATTCTAAGCACGTACGCCATTTTGGGGGAAGGGCAGATAGAGGCATTTGTTCTCTTTTTAATTTGGCCAGAAAAACAAATGTCATTTAATGAAATACTATGAATCTTAATGAAATCGAAATATTAAAAAAAAACTACCACTGCTTGGCCAACTTATGCCCCCCCGAAAAAAACTGAAATGACGTAAAATAATAACAACAAACTTTGTCTTATCATATTAAGTCCTTTGTGTAACTGATTTAAAAATGAAGTTATACTAATCGTATTTTTTTAGAAATACAATAAGAGATGATTCAATTTTATCATAAAATTCATAGTACCATGTCTTCTTAATGATAAAATCAAGTAGAACGATAATAACTATTATGCAAAATAATATAACCAAGTTTACGCATAACATATAGCAATTTATCACTAGCCATAAAAAATACAAAAATGTTTCAAACAAAAAACATAATAAGCTGCATCATTATTATATACGAAAATATCATACCATACTAATAAAAAAGAATATTTTATAGAACAAATTCTAAGTAATTTTAACTCACAAAAATACGATACTTTTTAGGTAAAAATTTTAAATCAACGATAGATCTAAAATCGTATCTTTGTGGCAAAAATAGAATTTTAACATATCTGTAAAGATCATATTTTTTGTATGAAAAGCGGTTTTTTTAATTACAAAATAATAATAGTTCAACCTGAGAATGCCCATCACTTGTATATGTAAATCTACCTACCTTCACTGAAGTTCATAATTGTTGTCCTTCACATTCGAAGAATCTCCCAATTCAGCGTGAGCGTGTTCGTTTCGTTACTTTCGCCTTCGTTTAAGGAGGACTCGGAGGAAATCCCTTTGTGGCGCCCGCCCCGCGCAAAAAGCTCGCTCGGATCTAAGCTGAGAGCAAAAAAAGCGCCACCGGAGCTTTCCATAAAAACTTAGTTGCAGAATTCGGCATCACCTTTTTAGGACTAGATGGCATTGTTCGCCGTATTAGCGGTCGGCGGATACTCTTCTCGAGATCTGCTTATATGGCATACGGCCGTTTCGGGAACCCTCCCGGGGATCGTCTCCACATATTAAGTCTTTCGCGAAAGCTCGTATGCGGGTATACCTAGGGATGTTTGTATCATCAGCCATCTCTCAGCTGCTGGCTGCGTTGACCGAAAACAAACAATAACGTCACTTAAAAGTAGCCTTGAAATAATTTTATTTTGTTTAGCCTTGTTACAGACCTCTCTTCACATTTCTGCCAATGTTAACATGAAAATAAAGTACAGGATTATTAATGTTGGATATAGAAAAAGCATTCGACATTGTTTGGTACTATGGTTTAAGCACCTGATTACCTTATAAATATAAAATCTGAAAGGTTGAAGCTATGTTGTTTCGCTATACAGTATACAGTCAAATTTATTAAAAAGGCAATTTATCGTTGCTGATATTTTTTTCTAAAAGAAGTTTTATATTTCATAGAACTTCGAATTTTTATTGAAAAATTGTTTGATGACATATTTTTAAATTTAAATAATCCCGCATCTGAAATTCGATAAGCGTCGGTAGATTTTTGGGAGCATCCCTTAGTGACTCTAAAAAGCGCGTCATTGAATTCATGTTTTATCGAGAATGCACTAAATTCTCAAAATACTTCTAGAAAAATTCATTATGATTGTAAAGATATATGGAGAAAAAAAATCGCTGAGATATATCAATACGCTACGAAGTAAATAAGTGACGAGCGTTCTTTAACTAAGCCAGGAGTCTTACATATTTTAAACTTTGGTGATATTAATTATTTTTTAATATCAAATATCTCTCTTAAAAATAAATTAATATCATACGTGTATTTTTACATATTTTCATATCATGGGCTATTAAAATTGAATCACATCGATGTTACTATCAACTTTTTTAACAACAACAATTAAACCTTATCTCGTCCCATCTCACCTGATCGTCTGGCCGGCGAGTCTGATCCCAAGCAAAGAATGCAGTTGTTGCCAAAATCGACCCACCGTCCAGATTAGGTGTCCTATATAGTATGCGATCAACCACCCTTTTTTGCTACCACTCACACACATTTTTGATTTACTCAAACTTTACGCCATCGTCGAAATAAACGACCGAACGTGCACGACATGCCTAAGCATTTCGTTTGCACAATTTATTGCACAATCACCGACTCGCATGCAAATCGGTGATCGTAGTAAACGATCAAGGTTACTACTGCATGCCATTTTGCATTTTAAAGAATATGCATTTTACACTATTTGCTTTTTTTAAATATCGAGTATAATAAATCTGAACCGTGACAAAAATTTATTATAACCGCTTCATACCATTTTTGCTCCGTCTGAAAATCGTCTGAACAGTCTTTTTTATACTATTTTATTAAATTTATAAATCAAACGGTCCAAGAAGGTCGACTATTAAATTTATATTATAATAATATATTGACACCGCATTATGTTATGAGTGGTAATAAAATCGTAACGCGCGACTAAAAAAATCAATTTACATGTACATAAATTAATTAAAATACGTTAACCTGTCATTATCAAACATGCATACATATATCAGTTAGTTAAATTGTACGTCATAAATTAACGTTGACCTTCAGCGCGTTAACAATTTTGTCGCCACCGTTTTTTGGATATCTGTTAAATATGTAATGCAAAAGTATAGCTGCATTTTTAACCACTGCCATAATTACTGTTTCAAGGTTTCTCATAAAAAAATAATTTATAGGCAAATACTTTTAAAATAATTTATTGTTAAATATATTACAAGTATCCGTGCTAACTAATAATCGCATAAACTAGACCCCTTACCCCAATTTTAAGTAAATATATTATATCTAGAATCAATTTAGGCGTATGAGTAAAATTATTGAACGCTATTAAATATTGTTAATAAATAATACATCATATATTTATTTATTTTAATATATAACATAATTTGATGAGGTCATGTATAAAATATATATAAAAATGTGTTAGATAATAGTACCAAAATAGTAATAAATAACTCTAGTATAAAAATAGTGGATAATATAAAATATTTAGGAGTAATTGTTGATACAAAATTAAATTTTAAAGAACTTTGTAATTACATATTAAAAAAAATTAGTAGAAAAATAGGTTTATTATCTAGATTAAGAAATATATTAAGTATAAATACAAAAAAAAATTTTACAATAGTATAATATTGCCCCATTTTAATTATTGTGCAACACTATTAAATATGTTAAATAAATTAGATAAACAAATTTTGCAAAAATTACAAAATAGGGCAATGAGAGTAATCTTAAATAAAAATAGATTAACTAATTGTAAAAGTATGATTGATAGATTAGAATGGTTGAATGTTCAAGAAATATTGAGTATGAATGTTTTAGTATTTATATATAAGTTAGAAAATAATATGTTACCAGAATATTTTAATAAGTATTTAATAAGAAATAAAGATGTACATAAATATAATACTAGAAATAGAGAAAATTTAAAGATAATTAAGTATAAGAAAACGAGTACGGCTAGGGGAATTATTTACGGAGGTTTTGATTTATATAATAGTCTTCCAAGAGAAATCCGAAACAGCAAAAATATAACGGGTTTCATAAATGGAATAAAAAAACACCTTCGTACATATAGAAATAAATTATAATATTAAGTCTTTATTATTGTATATTTTTATTTTTTCTTTCTGTTATGTATTTTTTATATATTTTTATATATGTTTACTAAATTTGTTAGATGTAAAGATTAGCTATTAAGCTAAATGAATTAATAAAATAAATAAATAAATAATGTAAAAGCATTTGCCCCCTTAAATTTAATGAAAAATGCACGCTATTTAATAAAAATATATATATCAAAATATTTAAAAAAAAACGACCACTGACTGTTGAACTTTTACCTCCTCTGGCTTAAGCTGAAATGACATTCTCAGGTAAATCTAAAAAACAGTCTCAAATCTATCCCAAAAATATTTTTTTTAAATGTCATTTCAGTGGAATCATATCGTAATACATTTTCACCGAAATATATTTTTATTATTGAAAATATAATTTATCTGGCAGATGCTAGTATAATTATATGATTTTAACTTTTCTATATGTAGTAATATATACATTTACATTATTATTATGTATAAATGTTACAGTTGTTAGCGTATTTTTCAGTGAAATCATATTTATACTTATGAAACCAAAGACATTTTCACCAGTAGATACATATTTCTACTAGCGAAAATATAATTTAACTAATAGGCGCTAGTGAAATTATATGCTGCTTTAAAATGTCTATGAAACGCAATTTTCCAGTTGCGAAACATTCATTTTCTGTTCAAACCCAAACCTAATCTCTTAAAAGTTCTAAAACTAATTTTAGAACTTTCATTAAATCAAGTCCAAAATATTTACAAACTAAGCCAACTCATCTCGCAGAGGAAAATAAGCGGAAACAGAAGTACAGACACTACAATTTGTCTGCACTTTGACATTAAACTATGTTTTAAAATATGATAGCTATCCTTACCAATATCACTACAGATTTCTGATATGCAAGGATTGGTTAAAGTATATTCAAACCAAATTTTGGTCAATAGGAGAGCGCAAAAAACAATTGTCACTTCTCAGAAGGAAAAAATTCACGTCAAAAGCAATAAAATCGTGTCGGCGCCGTCACAGTGGGAACGCTCGGTAACGAGCGTTCCCACTGTGACGGCGCCGACACGATTTTATTGCTTTTGACGTGGATTTTTGACTTCTGAGAAGTGATAATTGTTTTTTGCGTTCTTCTATTGGTCAAAATTTGGTTTAGGTGTGCTTCATTTGCTTCTTACTTATTGTAAATCGTGATATTGTTATAAAACGTCTTTATATGAACGGAGACGGCACGATTTTATTGCTTTTGACGTTGATTTTTGACTTCTAAGAAAGGATAATTGTTTTTTTGTTGAAAAAAAGCATCGAATCTAAAACTATTAAAATGTATTCTTATGCTTTGGAATTTTGTGTTTATATTAAATCTGCATTTCATAGCATGCTCTAACATCAGCTATTCAATACTAGTTTAGGGATCCAAACATTTTTTTTTAAATTAAGAAGACATTAGAAATAACGATATTTTTTAATAAAAGTTGTTTTGACATATTTTATATTTTCATAAAAAAATTATTTTATGTTAATGTATTTTTATTTCTGCTATACTTTTTTCGATTTTAAAGAGAAATTTACTAAAATCCATAATTACAGCTGATATATAATTATATAATTATCTTTGAATGATTTTTTTCGATTTTTTAAAGATTACTTTAATTAAATCCATGAATAACCACCAAATCAGAAGAGTGTGTTATGTTGTAGTATTTTTATTTCTGTCTCACATTTTTTAATTTGTTCAAGAGAACTTGATTTAAATCCTCAATTATATATGAATTATACCCATAAAAATAGAGGAGTAAAAATAACGATATTTTTTAATAAAGGGCATAAAGCTTGTTTTGACATATTTTATATTTTCATAAAAAAAAGTATTTTATGTTAAGGTATTTTTATTTCCGCTACACATTTTTCGATTTTTTAAAGAGAATTTTAATTCAATACATAATTTTATATGAATAATACCCATAAAAACTGTTAGTTTATTTTTTATATCTGCTACATATTTTTCTTTGTTTTTTAAGAGAACTTTATTTAAATCTATAACTATATTTGAATAATATTCACAACTCATACAGAATCCATAATTATATCTAAATAATAACCATAAAAAACAGAGTATGTTATATTAATGTATTCTTATCTATGCTAAGAAAACCTAAGTTAAATCCATAAATATTTTTAAATAATAACCATAATTATTTCTGTTCAATTGAAACATTTTAACTTCTCTGCACTTAGAGTAGTTTAATCATGCTACTATTATCCTATCAGCTTCACGACCAATCACTATGACTGCCGTGAGGTGACTCTGGCGCACGAGACGCTATTAATAATTATAATTATTTTTATGAATGTTACGCATTATTTAATCTCAAATATTCCTATGATATTGATCATTAAAATAGTATTAAATGACTTAATTGATTTTTTCTCCTCCTAAATTCTTCATTAGAAAGAGTTTCAAATTTTTATTGTAAGTACAGTGAAATATAAAGTGCAAACTTAATGTTTAAAATCATAAATAAATATAAACATTTGAGATTCCTAATAAAAATAAATTTATTTCTTTTGGACAAAAAAGCAATCAAAAAACAATCGAGATTACAAGCAATGGTATAATTGCAACATGTAAACGTCTATTTAACGAAAACATATTTTTATTTGTTAAATATTATATTGATATTGTATAAATTTGTACAAGCCCATTTGCTTTTAAAGTAACTTATTTAAAAACTAATCATTAAAAATATATATGAAGTGATTTAAGGACTATTTACAAAGAGCAGAGTCATATTTTTACAATCTATTTTATTAAGTATTGAATAATAGATATTTCAGGGATCTAATAAAAAAATGTTTGTTCAATTAAGCGAATTCGACAGCAAAGAAAAAATTGCTACCCTTTATTTATTTTTTAGATATTTTTTCTATTATCTAACAGAGAAGCTATGCACATTTTTTATATTCAATTTCAACGGTTAACCCTTTTTATGGCGAAAAACCAAAAAAAAAAATACGTTCGCAATCTGCTAGGGTTGCGATATCCTCTATCCGCAAACAACAAAAGCAACCCTTTCAATCTTGAATTTCACAATATATCGATTTTTGATTTTGATAAGTAGTGACGACAGTTGTTCAGTCTGCCAGCAGGATTAATTTTTTATTTAATATTTAATATTTTTTCTATTTAGATAATAATTACTAAATTTACATACTGCATAGTTGCACTTGTACAATAATTATAGTGTAGAAACACATGCTAATGATTTATAGTCTATTAATAAATAGCTGCATTCTATGTTATCTTAAAGGTTTTGATTTGATTATTTTATTATTTAATTGTTAATTAAAGGTATTATATAAAAAAAAAAAAAATATTAATTTATTTCATCTGTCAAAATAATCGATAATGTTATTGTATTCCCCATCTTATGAGACCCAGATTTATTACAATTTGATTATATTTATTGTGCGATAAAATGCGTTTTTTTTATCATCACGATCGTCATTAAACATTCGGTATTTTAATACAGCAATAAAATGTGCCGATAAAGGGGTAAAATGGCGTAATGAAATACGCAAGCGAATTATGCGACTTTGCGTAGTTTTTGTCGCGAAAGCAAACAATAGAAACTCCGTAGTGATTTGGTGGCAAGCGCATCGAGAATGCTCCAACCGGTCCAGACATAATTTTCATCCGAATCGTAGATTCTCAAACTTCAAGGTGAAGTTTTAAAATCAATTATGACAATACGATCTTTCAGATAAAAATAATTGATTAATTAAGATAATTCCAGCGTTATTTTGAATAAATTTTGTAGCAATAACTGTCAACCATAAATCTAATAACAAACGACTATTTTTATAGAAACTTGATCTAAGATTTTTTTTAATTAAACTTTTATTCCTCCCAGCTTAGGAAATATTGCAAAAATGTATTCCATAGTACAATAACTGTTATCGATATTTCGCTAAAAATTGTAAAAGTAGATGTTCTTAATTACAATTCATTATTTAAAAATTGTTTGACCTAAAGTTTGTGCATCAGTTTTAAGTTGAAGGACCGTGCAAGGACTACCATTCCTGATCTTTACAGATTTGGTCTGACGCGTGTCCCTTTATTTGGCAAAAGCATCCTTTTTTACTTTTGCGAATTGAAAAACTCTTCGATTTCATCCGAGATGAACATTTAAATGTATAAATACAATGTAGGTACGTATTCGTGTTTGTATTTATTTTCGTAGACCGCCTTAAAAATTACTGCAGCCCTGGGCAAGCCTAAAATACAAACTATAGACTTCGTTTCAAAATCAAGACATTGCTTATTAAATAGACGAGTTTAATTAGAACATCATTGAAAAATCACCTAATTTAAGCTGACCTGATTTAATCTCAATCTAAGGGTTTATCTGCAAAAAAAGTTATTTTCTGGAAACCTTATAACTGAAAATTTGACATTTTTAAAAAGTAATATCTTCTTATTGTAAATGCATAATACTACTACATAATATACTTAAAAACAATATTTTTCATATACTTTTTATTGTTACACAAAACTATATCTATAAATTGTACTTAACATTGCTTCCTATGAGTTAGAGGTTGGGAAGATGGGGTTAATTTCATCAAATGGGATAAAAAAATTATCTTAATAGTAAACATTTTAATAAAATTGCGCAAACCATAAATATGTTACATTTTTATGAAATCAGATTTTTTTAATTTCAGTACAAATCATTCACATTTTTTATTTCATTTTTATTTACTCTGCCTTTCATGCATCATGATGATAATTAATCATACATAAATAATTACAATTTAAAAAAGCGCTACGTTAAATAAATGCTACGCAGGAAATTCAATTATTTCATCCTAACGCTCTTAGAAAAAGCCACTAAAATATATATACGGATACTCCCGTACTCCCGTAGAGATAAATAAAAATTAAAATTGTTGTTTTATACAAGAATACAAAATTGGTTAAGAATTGTATTCACTTTTTTTTTTTTTTAAATATTTTTTTTTTTTTACTTATTTTATTATTTTATTTATATAATATAACTAATTGTTTATGTACTGAACAAATTTAGTTTATATCACTTAATAATATTATACTGATATCTGAAACAAAATTTATTTAACACTTAATCGACGGGTCATTTTTTACTGCGTGATTTTCACGCAACGCAGAGCTTATTTTATTTTAATAATTTAATAGCTTAATATAACTAATTTTTACACTAAATAAATTTTAACTAAACATACATATAATACATAAAATAAGCAAACAGGAAAAAGACTTGATATTATAATGTATTTCTTAATGCACGAATGTGATTCTTTATTCTATCGAGGAAACCCGCCACATTTTTATTTTTGCTATTATTATTGATTGTCCTAGGAATATTATTATACAAATTCATACCACCGTACAATATTCCCCTGGCCGTACTCGTTTTCTTATACTTAACTATCCTTAAAGTGTCTCTATTTCTAGTATTAAATCTATGTACATCTTTATTTCTTATTAAATACTCTGGTAACATATTATTTTCTAACTTACATATACATAATAAAACATTTATCTTCAAATTTTTCTTGAACATTTATAATTATAGTTTTAGAACTTTTAGTAGGTCAAGTCTAAAACACAAACTAAGCCAAAACATTTCTCAGGGGAAAATTAGCGAAAGAAGAAATACAAATAAACGTCTCATCTTGCATATTGCTCCAAAGTCTGTTTTACATTGTTTTAAACGGACTTCTGATATAAGAGTATTGGTTAAAGTATATTCATGCCAAATTTTGATCAATAGGAGGGCGCAAAAACAATTATCATTTTTCAGAAGTCAAAAATTCACGTCAAAAGCAATAAAATCGTGCCGGCGCCGACACGATTTTATTGCTTTTGACGTGGATTTTTGACTTCTGAGAAGGGATAATTGTTTTTTGTGTTCTTCTATTGGACAAAATTCGATTTAGATGTGTTACATTATATTTGTAATATTTTTCAATATCTAACCATGCCATTCTTTCAATCATACTTCTACAAAAATTAAATCCAACTACTATCATTATAATTTTTGCAATGTCGTATTATCTAATTTATTAAGCACATATAATATTATTGCACAATAATTTAAGTGAGGCAATATAATACTATTATAGATTTTTTCGTATTTATACTACCTATTTTTCTTCTATTTTTTTATATGTATGTAATAAAAATATTCCTTAAAATTTATTTTTCATCTACAATTATTCCTAAATATTATAAATTATCAACTATTATAGCTATAATAATTTTAGTTAGCATAACATATTGGCAAAACTTTTATTTTAGTCAAAGAGCAATTATAACTTCAGTTTAGCATAGTATTGTTATATTATTATTATTATATGGTAACTTCGTACAACTTCATCGTTTATTTTACTTGTAATTACTGTAATGAATTAAGTGTTATAATATATTTGTATAATATTGTAGTTATACATTGAATAGATATTGAGTGTTTATAATTATTTTTTTCTTATTATTTTACAAATTATAAAAATCTACAAAATTTTAATAAAATGAGTACGGTGTGATCTGACGCCTCGTCAACACTCCGAAATGTGAAATATTTACGAACGTCGTAAAACAGTGCTCGCGAACATAGAGCATGCGAATCGGGCGTCAACATACCCCTCACCATGAAATATGAGTTTCATAATCAGCGGGAATTACAAATGTTTGTCCTTACATATATGCAAAAAAAAGGTATGTAAAAAAAATAATAGTATAAAAATGATGCGATTTTGGGTCTATATATCACATAGTATGATACTGCATGATGGTATAAGAGAAAATATGATAAAACTGATATATGCTTGTAAAACAATTTAATTATTTGGTACAATTTAATATAAAATGTTAAAAATATTTATAATTTTACTTTAAAATCAGCTTAATCAATAATGTTGTATTTTATACAGTACGTCACGTTTTGAGGTAATAAATTAAAAATACTATAGACAGAGGATTATTTTTATATTAGTAGAGATCAAAGTGAGTTATGAGTTAGTATGTAAAGTACCACTAATTGCTAGAATAATAAATTTAAATCTTACTTAAAAGTTTCACAGATTCGTAAATACACCAACATTTATTTTCCTCGTGAAAATCTTAATTGTAAAGAACGCATGATACATGCTTAAGTATTATATATATAGCAAATATAATAATTACGAATGTATGTTTTTTTTTTATAATTAACGTGTAGTTGTATTAATTAACGGAAACTTTGCATCAAGAGTTGTATAATGAAATAGGATAATTGGAACTAAAATTTATGTTATGTTACTTTAAAATGAATGCAAATAAGCTTGTTGATACTTTTAGATTAACTATTAGTTTTTAAACATCAAATATACTATGTATTCACCGACAATATGGCGTTCAATATAAAAAAATCAATAAACAATAATATAGAAGGGTTTGGCGAAATTTGATAAGGCCGGTGTTCTATAGAAGGGTTTTGCTATTGAAAGGATTCGACACAATGATCCGAAGAAAAAATGGCAAAACCGTTGAAAAATGTGCAAAGTGTCGATTGTTTGAGTTCGTCAGATGCAAAAAATGAACGTAAAAATCAGTGGTGAAAGGGTGAAGGATCGAAAGCTGTTCAAATCACAAAAGGCTGCATCTTGTGTTGAGCAAATGGCACGCGCCAAATGTTTGATTGATATTTTTTAGGGTTGTTAATAAAATGTGGGTGTATTTCAAACATAAAATATTTTTATAGCTTTATTACGAATGCCTAATAAAATCATAAATTTATAATGAGTTACTTAAGAAGTAGACGCGAAATCACGCATGCTCATAAAACTGTTTATAATTATTGTAGTAAAGCTTTAATGGTCTGTAATAATACAGCGTAAATGTGATAAGACATAAGACAACCCGTGAAAATACTTTCACTGCTGAGACAGAAGTAATAAACATTTTTTAGTTTATGTTAAAATAATTAAATCGTTGCTCAATGAGTGTTTTATGAATGAATTTGCTCTCAAGGCCTACGAGAATTTTTTTTATAAATATTTTTTGTTGATAAACGTGAACGAGGAAGACTTATGTACTTACCTAACACGTGTAGTAATTGCGGATATTATCGTTGTACAAAAATAATAAACGTCACATTATCCGATAGACACAAAAGCAATAAATCGCTATCGTATAAATATTATCAACAACTATGAACTCTTATTGAACTAATAAAAATAATATATTAAATATCGAAGTGAATATGTATAAATATTATGGTTATCAAATAACGTCATAATATTCTTTATTTACCATATCCTTCAAATTTTCTACTGGATACATATCTAGGCGGCTTCGTGTCTGCTTTTACTGCAAAATCATCTGTCGTGCCTGAAAAGTTAGATCACATTCCAAAAAAACAGTCACATATTTAAAGAAAACGTTTGCAGATTACTATCGTCCTAAACCATTAACAAAAACACACTACGAACCATGTCTAACTTTGTCTTTTACAAACTGACTGACTTTAAAATATGAACTAAAACAGTTCTTGTTTGGTTTATTACATTCCAATTCAACTGATGATTTTCTACTAAATGTTTTTAAAACATATGGTTTAATATTACTTGTTTTTCAAGCTTTTCCTTCACTATGTTATTAATTGTTGCATGATGTTATGATAATAACAACTGTGTTGTTGACAGTACCATTGTATTAAAAGACTTTTTACTGCATGCGAATCAATGAGTACCGCAAACTGGATGCAACCCTTACCGCTTTATATGACGAATTTTACGGTGTGTTCAACCAATGTTTTCGCAGAAAATAAAACCGCACGCAATTACGATGCATTAATAACCTTTTCCTTTATATCTAAAAAATCGTTTTTTTCCTCTGAACATAACGAGGGCTATTGTAGTGGTACGTTCAGTTACAGTATTTGTTTATTCATGGTTATGGTGATTTACTGCGTGAGTTTACAAAGAAGAACCCCAACATACTTAAGTCAGGATGCCGCCTCGACACTTTAATTATACATTAAAAAAATATTTTTTATAACAAATATCATGAGCGGACATATATTACGAAAATGCAAAAAAAATACATATAGCACAAAAACTCTGATTCTGACATTTAGCGACTATAACCGATTAGAAGGGTATGACAGTTACTCGCTTGACGATTTATTTTTGCTGGTGTGGAAGTATATTTATTTCTTTATATGATTTATATATAAAGATTATAAAATGTCACCGCAAATTTCATTCAATCGTGAAGAAAAGCAATAAAATATTCTGATCTTAAGCCGCAGATGACCGATATTTATTATTTAAATTAATTTTTCACGCATGAACGAAATTTTATTTTTGTAACTCTGTGATGCGCGAAAATCACGCGGCAAAAAATGACCCGTCGATTAGGTGTTAAATAAATTTTGTTTCACATTTTAGTCTAATATTGTCGAGTGACATAAACGCACTCATAATATTGAAATATTCTCTATTTTATAGTTATATATATTTAATTTAATTAATAAATTGCAATTTTTTCAAATATTAGAAAAAAAAACATAAACATAAAGAGCACAAAATAATTTATTTTGAATTAAGAAACATATCTGGAAAAAAATACATGATAAATATTTTAGTAAATGTAAAAAAAAGCGACAATAATAAATAATTTTCGTGGCTGATTTTAAATCTTTTTTTTACTAGTTGATTGTGTCTACCTGGTTGTATAACAATAAATAAATAAATAATGTTGGCATTATGATAATATGATGGTTATATATTCTATAATATATTAAATTACATATCTTACAATTTTCATTGCAAAATGCAAATTTAGAAGGAAAAAATATAAATGTAAAGAGCACAAAATAATTTATTTTGAATATGGAAATACATCAAATTACTTAAAAAGGACTAATAAAACCCTAACAGTTATGTATTATTATTATATATATTTTTAGTAATATAAATAAAAATCTATTGAATCACAAATCTATGACTATAATTGTAAATTTACTCCACTTTTGGATGAAAATGGCGTAATAATGTAATCTTTCACCTTTAATCAAAATACACATGTTCTCCAAAACCTCCAATTAAACACAAAAAATTATCTGTTTCAAAAAGTCTGTTTAGTTTTTTTGATTCATTTACCAATTTTACACTTTAAGCCGTCGATATGTAATTTTAAAAGTAGATCAAAGAATTATTTGTATTAATTATAGTTTTTTATATATTAAATGTTATTAAAACAAATTGAATTTTTGTATATATTTATATATGTATTTAATACCTTTAACAATAAAGAGCGTGCCAAAATGAGATATATATTCATCTTTGAAGATAAATTGCTCCTCAAGCTAAGCCGAATATATATGAACAATTTTCAAAAATTTTGGAAAGCTCGGAACGCTTCGATTTGATGGTCTTTACTACCATATCTGATATTAACAATCATGGATCACATTTCTCCATATTATTAATGCCTTAAATTAAAAAATGCAACTTTCATATTTAAGCCAATTTACACCAATAGATACTAAAACATATGGTTGCGTACCCCTGTCGCAAGAGAAAGACGTGCAATAACAGGTGCGATGCAGTTTTTTATAGTTGATCGCGTGCCCGCATTCGTCTCACTCTATCACCTGCACATCCGTACTTTTCGTCTCTGTCTCTTCGAGTTTTATTATTGTCAGAGGCGGCGCGCGAGATTGGTGACTTTCACCGCTCTTCGCCTTGACTCAGGTAAGTTATATGGAATTAATGATGTTTATACAGGTAGCATCACATCTCACAGTTAGGGTACATTATTTCCGAATAACTGTTCCTCTCGCCTTTACATATATAACTGTTGTGTGAACATAGAAGACCTGCTCTAGTTCAAGGCAAAGGGCAGACGAGTGCAGTGCACGACCTTCGGGCCATTACCGCCGTGATCCACTTTCTGCATTTCACTTTCGTTTTTATTATGTTTTATGGTTCAGTCATATATATATATATAGGCGATCACTGTGAACATTCTATGTAATGACAATCTAATTGAAATTGAATCAATTAATTAATAAATAAAAAAAAATATTTTATATTACGTAACTTCTGGCACGTGGATGGGATTCACAGTGGTCATAGCAACGCCAGGTGATTCTTAAAAAATGATAGAAACGTATAATTACTAATAGCATCCCCTAAAAACGTTAAATTTTTGGCAATAAATTTTGAGAGTAAAAAATTAAGATAGAAAACCAACCGAGATGCAATTAACTATCTGCGTTTTAGCAAATTTGTTATTATGGCATGATTAATGGACAAGATTGTATCAGTGGTTCTTAGTCTGTTTTATTTTATTCATAGTGAATATCTGGCGCTATTAAATACAAATAAAATATTATTGATAAATAACATTCCTATTTCATGGCAAAAAAATACAGATTTAATAATGTAATCACATAGGAATTAAATTGCTTAGTTACTTGTGGCAATTATGACAAAATTTACATTGGTCAGACAAACAGCAGAATGTATACCAAAACTACAGTTAGAACAATTAAAATTCTGCTGAATTTTAATTGTTCTACCTGTAGTTTTGGTATACATTCTTGAAAGCAGAGTAGTGTTTCAGCTAATATACCATTACGATTATAATCAATAATTAATAATTGATCAATGTCAATAAATCAGTGCCTGCGTAATCTAATTAATACATTTGGCAACATAGTCTAACAGTATATGGCAAGTTCTAGTGGAAATTAATTAATTACGTTGAGTTAGTATAAATATCTCCCATATTTGAAGTGAGCACTGTGTTAAATGTAGTAGGGTTAGAGAGGTTGAAAGCATGAAACTGATCGGTGGATTTCGAGGCTTTGTTGTTCAAGCGTATTATGAGAACAGTCGTGTTCAAAAGCGTTCCAAACACTTTGGTGCATCATATCAGGTTACGATTTTTTTATAGATTTGTGAAACTGAATTTATATTAAAAAATTCAGGCAGACCTTAGATCTCTATGAGCTCAATTTTATTTTAGTATGAATCTCGCAAACTTATTTTGCTTTTTATTTATAAAAAATTATCTCGTACATTTGAGAAGTCTTGAAAACCCACTCATTTGATTAATTTGCCGAAAAATCGCCATGAAACAGTGTCGCCCAACGACATAAGGCCGACGGTGGTGCCAAACCTAAGTAAAAAAAAGGTTTTGCGGAAATGAATCAATGATCTACGGTGCACAATTTCTTCCGGTGTGTTTGATAATGCACTATGCTTTTTATGGCCGGTCAGAATTTTTAAAGCTTTTTTATACATCTACGATATAAAAAAATATCATAGACGCAGATGGAATAAAATTGCCTTATGCCGATTTTTTTTCTTTACTCTCCTATTATTTATACGTGGAGACATGTGCTGGGATAAAAACATGTCCAAAATTGCATTATGCACAATTGAGCACAATAATATCATATTAGGATAAAATTCACAATACACTAAAAAAATATAGCAATTTTAAATGACCAGAAGTAATTTGATAAATGAATTAAACGAGTTTCTGTCTGATACAAAAAATATGTATGGTGTATGATAATATCATATTATAATTGATAATAAATAAAATGACCTTATGAATATTAATAATATATATATATGAAGTACACATGTAATAATCTATTATTTAGATATTTTATTTGCAATATATTAGTTTCAAATTATTTAAAATCAACTTAATTGTAATATTTAACACACTATTTATATCCCAATAAATTATACGTATAAGATAATACTGCTATTAAAATGATATAATATTTTTTATTGGACAAACATTGTTTAAAAATTATTTATTTTGAAGAAGCATATATTTAACAGCTTTTTAATTCATATTTTAATGAAATTAATAAATATGTTTCATTATAAATAAATATCCCGAAATAAATGTAAATTTTTTGAAAAAAAAATTGCAAATATTTTTATATTTTAATTATTCAAAAAATAATTTTATTTTAAATATATGACCTTCTTCCATCTCTCTATCTATGTTTAACAAGAAAAGTGCAGGCCTTTTTTACTTCCTCGTGCACAGCGATCTAGCCGATAAAAGCGTGCTGTTATTGTTTGGCCAGATTTTAGAGTTTCGTAATGTACAATTCCTCTGCAGTCTCACCATACACACAAAATATTTTATTTTACAGTGACGCCGGGCCTCGAGGTATGTTTTATACGACGATTGTTGTTGTACAACAACCATTTATCATTTATAGTTAGTAAATGATCGAGAAAAGGTGAGCAGCGTAAAAATTCAGACGCTATTGTGATTGTTTTTCTCGCTTAATTCGCGTGGAATCCATACACATTGCCTCCAAGCCTTCCCAATATTATTCATGTGTCTATGCACTGTTGAATTAAATCAACTGATGGATAGTTTGAGCAAGATTTGCTTACATTTCTGCATCATCCAAGACACCATAATTTATTTCTGCTGGTCTCCCTCATTCATGTCTCTTCTTGATATCGTAATGTTCCGTTAAAATCATCTTTTACATTCACGGAAAATTAATTATGTTCTTAGTGGCCATAGTTATTTTATATTTTTTTGGTATTAATTTTATTCATGAAATGGTAGAAGTAAATAGTTAATCAGAGATATGTTAAATAAATATAAGCATCCTTAAATTTCCTAATAATATTGTATAAAAATAATATTTAAAATTTTACTAAGCACGTGAAATTTACAAAAAATTAAGACAATTTCTTAGAATTGCCTGACATTACTGAAAGCTTAAAAAATGTATAGATATTATTCATATAACATGCAATTTTGTATAAATTGTTCACTTGCTAAAAATTTTGGCACAAGTCCAGATGTGAATTAACACAGACTCGATAATAAAATATGTACTCTTATATCAAAGGCCAAAATACGACTGACATTCGTTTGTAGATTACCTACTACTTATTTATTATAAAAAATATTACTATAATAAGAATACGAACTGTTTTTTAAAACAAATTTTCCTCTAGTTTCATTAAAAACATGGGCTTAGACGAACGCATGTATCATGCGCGTGGCGTTGAACAGGTTAAAAAGAGCTCGGTTCAAATTCCATATGAACCTTGTTATTTTTCAATTTATATTGTGTCTATAAGATCGGAATAAATTATTATTATAATTTTTATTAACCATCGCAGATTAGGTTTTCTTAGATTTTCCTAATCTCACCGATAAATATCGTGTTATATAAATATAATAAAATGTTTTAGAGTATACTATATGTATTTATGTGGAGGAAAAATTGTCAAAACCTTTTATGAGTATGTTATATAATATACTTCTTAGTCGTTTTATTGCACCCGAACCAAATCTGACCTGCGTTCTCTCTAAATAAATTCTCAAAAAATATGTTTTAATACTATCTTCTGCAATTTTATGAATAAATAAAATAGAATAAATTATTCACTATTTTAGGGTCTTTATGTTATTTTAAAGTAATTTACGCCCTAATTGCATATGCTATTAGTAATGCATAGCTAATATTATAAATTCCATTTCAATGTCAATAATTCGATTATAATGTTTTATTTTTTAAATTATAATAATAATTTTATTTACAATTATGTAATGCTTAATATTTATTAGTTTTCTTTAGCTCGTACAAAACCGAATTGCATATAAATTGCATAACTTGTTTTTATTCAATCATGCACCGATTCGATAGCAAAAAAACAGTCATAATAACTATTATGACACTGTCTAATGTAAAAACAAGTTCCTCATATTATTATATAATCGAAAAAAATCGATCACATGCTCTAATTTTTTTCGTCCTTTTTGGCACGAGATCGAAATTTCATAAACGCGGTAGTCCTTGCACTTTTTTAAGTAGTCGAATTATTTTCATTATGTTGTATCGCAATGTGGCCATTCCTCCGACATCTGGCGCCGTGATAAATGGATCCGTTTTTTAGAGACGATATGGCAACACCGAAAAAAGTAACAGTTGCCACTCAGAGGACCGCTAGCTAGACACACTTGCGGTTTGCACCTTTCGGACAACATCCCCCTAAATTATACACACGAGAGGATAAAAAAATGATATAAAGTACCTAAAGACCTGTCTAAAAAATCGTTGTAATAATAATAAAAAAGTTTTGCATGCCATTCATTAATATCACCCCTGCGTGTTATTTTTTTATCGCGACATATTGCAAGATTTGCATTCTGGCAACACAAAAAACGCTCAGTAGGCGGGCAGATGTTGTATGTAAATGTCGATTGATAATTTATTGGACGGTGTGTGATTTTAAAAGATTAATTGTCACAAGGTTTTGAATATTGATACAAAACATTACTGAGTTGCAATATCTAAAAGCAGAAAGGGCGTTTATCAATGAATCTATTTTACTAAATAATTCAACATTTGTAGACACACCTTTTTCAGCAAACTTTAATGTTTGACTCTTTTATATCACCCGACGATTACCTAATAATATTTATTGCTTGATTAAATATTCTCCTTATAATATTATGATATTAGGAAATAAAAACAAAATTTCTGAATATAGATTCTGCATTGATTTTGGATATCCATTAGCATTGTCGTAAAATAATAATCCTTTAAATGTTAATTTATTTTTACTATAATATTGCCTAGCTTCAGACATAAAAAGTTATGTCAACCAAGCCTGAAAAAGTAGTGCAATAGCACATACTTTAACCACTTAAACGCCAGCGACTCACCGGTGCGTCCTTTAATAATTATTTTTTTAAAACACGTTTACGAATTATCTTTAATTAATTATTAAATATTATTGTCTTAGCTTCATTATTCACTAAACCAAGTATTTTATATGTATTTAAAGAAAAAGATACAGACGCGTGAAGAGAACTGGTGACTTGCTAAAAATTCGCTGGCGTTAAAAGGGTTAATATTTAATTTTTGCATTCCAAATTACTAGAAATATACCTTTATCTCACCTCTTTGGTGTAAAATAATAATAATAAAATACCAAATAATTTTACTAACATAGAACCAATATAAATGAAAGTTGTTTCAGTCTAATTTTGGAGCTATAAATAGATCAATTTATTTTTAAAGAATTTACAGTTAATATAGTATCTTTATTTCATTATCTTTTAATAAATATAAATTTAGCTGTAAGTTAGTTGCAATTACGTTTTTATTAAACGTTTTTAATCCCACTTTGAATAATTTTTTAATGATGTTAATCAATAAGAAGTATTTTTTAAGCATTTCAATATTTTAAATATTCTTAAAAATTTTAGAAAAAATCTCTGATACACTTTTTCTTTGACGAATGTATCAAAAATAGTATTGAATAATGTTTTAACAGAAGTTCAAGCTATATTATGATACAATTTGTATATTTTAATGATTTAAAATTGAGTTTTTAGTTCTAGAATTTTGGATTTTTAAAGTAGAAAATAAAATGGTTTAAAACACACGTTTATAAAAAAAACATTATTAAAATAAAAAGTAATCATAAAATACCGTATAATTCCACCAATATAGAACCAATATAAATGAAAGTGGTTAAATTCTAACTTAGGAGGAAAATGTTCGCTACAAACAGGTCAATTTATTTTTAAAGAATTCACAGTGAATATATTTTAATTTCCTTATGATGCTAGTTGCAATTATGTTTTTAATAAAATTAAGTGCAACATCAATATTTTTAAAGTCTTTGTTAAACATTTTAATATTTTAAAGTGACTGTTTTATAAAATTTCCATCAAAAATCTCTGATACACTTTTCATAAGACAATTTGTTTTCAGTATTTTGATTATCACATAATATATAAAAATTAATAAAATATATAAATACATAATATATAAAAATTATTTAAAACTAAGTTTTTTAGATCTAAAAAAAAGTATAAATAATTCTATAAAACATGTGATTTTTAAGATCAAATAATAATAATGATAAAATGTTTAATTCTAGATATATGTGAGCTAATATATGTAAAAGTGGCTTAAGATAAATTTTGAGAGGCTATTTATTTTTAAAGAATTTACAGTCAATATATTTTAATTTCTTTTAAGATTTAAATATTATAAGTTAAGCTGGAAAACGATTCTTTAATTAATTCACCTTAATTAAAATTGAACATTAATTATAATAAAAGGGTTTAAATTGGCTGTAATATAAATTCTAGATAATACTATAAAATGTTTTTTACGACATCAATATAAATTTCAAAATTGAAAATTCTGAACTTTTTACTGAAAAATTGCTAAAAATATGGTAAAATAAATTTATCAGCACAGTAAAAAGTCCTAGGCTTATTAAAAATTTGACATGGAATTATTTCTTTATAAAATTTCTAAGCACCACAAATATTTTGAAAGCTTTTCTGAAATACAAAAATAAAATATATCTATATTTTATTTTTGTATAATTCAGCAACTTTGTTTAAAGAATATTATATTAAAATCATTAATAATACTCTCGATAGTCAATTATTTTTAATAATGTTTTAAGCACATTTGAGGTCTATAAAAACGGTATTTAATTTTTCTGATGCTTATATTTCTATAACATTAAGTATAATAAATTAAATCACACATTAAATTTACACGTGCATAAAATTACCAAAAAAAAAAACATTTCCTAAGGTTCTATTTTCATTTACAACAGCTCATATAAAAATCTTAAGTTTAATTCTAAAAAAATAATTAAAATATCTACGTGCTAAATAATTTTTTTACTTTTAATTTAATTATTTTTAAAGTATAATTTATTAAGATCTTAGACAAAGATTTTTTACAAGTTGTCAATTTTCAATTAGTGTTTCCGCTAATATTTTTTTGTAATTAAAATAAACATCGAGTTAGAATAACAATCGATACTAGACGTGCATATGGTCCATGATCCGTTTATAAAAAATGCAAATGGTCTGTTTTTTATTGCCATCCTGTATATTTATGCACTTTTTGTATGACGGCTCTTCAACGGAGCACGTGCAAATATTTAAATACGTATAAAAAATTGCGTGTATGGTGAATTGTTATATCCACGTGCCAAAATCTCACAAGCAGTGGCGTAGAATACATTTAATTATTTATTTGAAAATACTAACACAATAAATTCAGAACACTATCTTAACAAAATTCAGTTATGTTTAAAAAATAATTAAGTTTTGAAATATGAAATTCCATAAAAGATTATTATAAAAATATTCTTTAAAAAATCTGCACGCCCTTTTCTAGCCGCAAAAAGGTCATATCTTTTTATTGACGCGACATAAAGCGTCCGATTTTTTTCTACACCAACAAAGACACCAGTAATAGAATCCTAGTATTTGTATAAGAGGACCCCTAAAGCTGCATTTTTATTCGCAAAATAATTACGATTCGATTGGTTTCCGATCGAGAAAAGAGGGCCAAACAATAATCCTTTGTAAGTCTAAAAAAGGACATCCACGTTTAGATGCACATAATAAACAAAACTTTATATAAACACATGATATTTTTTTATCTATAAGGAAGATAAATATCGCACACACCCAAAGATGATATCACACTGTTAAATAATGTATGGATTCTTCTTTATTTTCTATATTTTTACCAAGATTTATTCCTATGTGTGCGTTAACGTCAATGTCGAAATTATTTAAAGCCGATTCAACATTGTTTGCTATTTTGAATTTCATACTAGTTCGTCGTCTGCATTGCTGGACAAAGACCTCTTCTCTCCGTTGCCTTTCGGAGGTAAGGGTCATATCCTATTCCATACATGGACCGTTTCACATTACGGGTTTATGGACTCAAACGTCTAAAACCCACATAGATATGAGGCGTGCTAAAGCAAAAGTAACAATATATAAAAACATAAGATACAACTAATAGACAAAAGTTTCAAATCACTAACTCGAATTTAAATTTTTGTACACAGCTTAGTAACAAATCTAAAGTACTATCTTGACAACATAGCTTAATCTTCCTTTACCTGAATTTGGTACCCAATCTCCAATAATCAAGATCACATTTGCCATGTTTCCCAAGTTTCTACATAAAAATATTAGTTCATGTGACTAAAGACATGGTGAATAAAATTAATAATATACCTCATACTTTACCTACTCGCTTCATGGATGTAGCGTGGATGTTTTAAATAAGGTGGAGTCTTCAATGGGGCAGGATGGCCAAGGACGACAGCGTGCTGATTCGAAACCCTGGCGTTACACCAATAAAAAATAAAGTGCGCTTCTCTCTACTCAAAACTGTTGCTATCCTTTGCACCTGATGAAAGTAAGAAAAATTATTTGAGGCACTTTCGATTTCTGATTTTTTAAATGTTTCTTTACGCGATTTCTTACTTCTCGCAAAATACCGTTTTAAAATTTTTTTTTAATGGTCGTTACACCACTCTATCAAAAATTATTAAATATGTTAGATATGCTTCTTGTCCAATATACAATGTAGATAATACAGTATTATTTTGATTATCTTATTTGCTTTAGACAACTACCCAAGATTAATTATATAAAATATGATCGATTGATGGCTCATAACTCTTGATATCTTAGATGCCTGGCAAAGATAGTTGGTTTTTATGAAGCACTTAAAAGCGTGTAACTAATTAAAATTAAAAATGATACACCACCGATTTTTCTATATTTCTTAAAAAAATTCATACGCGCTTTCTTTCTTGAAAAGCAGTTTTAAAGTGGTTCTGAGAACCGTTGTTGTTTGGCGAACGGTCCACAGATAATATGTATTAGCAATAAATGGTCCATAACTTTGCCATAAGCGGTCAGTAAAGCTTCAATTGCGACTATTAACTCGCCATAGCGACTAAACCAAAACTTTTTCATACATACTTACTTGTAATGTATTATAAAATATATTATATTTATTTTTTACAAAACTTTAAAAATCTTGCAGGTAAAATCGTTTGATCTAAATAGTATTATTATTCTGATCTCAATTTGACTTACCAACTACTAGTTAGTCTTTACATTTTTTAATGTTACAAATTATTAAATCTGCTTATTAAACTGTGAGTCTTTGCTTGTTATTATATAACTTTCTTACAACAAAACGATTTATTTTTTGATAAAATCTGGTGTTATCTATTAGGAGTAAAGGTCTTAAACCGCAACGCGGGTGTATTCAATAGGAAATTCCGATTATGGCTGAATCGTCGAGAGCTACCTGAACTGGTTGGTTTAACTCTGATTTAAGCTTTGCACGTGGAAAGCTTAGAAATTATATATAATATAAAATGATCTGATAATGCGATGAGAAGATCTGGTTCGGAATACTTTGTTGAAACGCATAATATTTTCACACACATGAGAGTTTTACAAGGTCTAAAATAAAATAAAATTACTAATTATCCGATTAAAACGGCTATGCCATTACAAAAAAAATGAAACAATATATTCTGCCTTATAAAAATTTATTAAATATAAATAAAACTGTATCACATCAATTTTTCACTAAATGTAAATGAAAATATCACATCCTTTAAATTTTCGGTAAAAAAAACATTTTAATCACATTTTATTAATTAGGTATGTTGCCAAAACTAAAGTGCTTAAAAATAATAAATTGCATATATTATTCTCACAGGTACAATAATTATATATTAATTAATAGAGCATGAAAGTAAAAATATGAAAATATGTAATTTTACATGAAAATTGAAAAATCACAGATTTTATGCCACAAATACATTGTTTCTCATATTTTTGATTGAATATTTCGTTAAATCAAAAGTCTGTAAAAGTAATATTTACACAGATTTTATTCACAAATACAAATATAATATTTAAAAAAATTAAATCCCTCAGAAAAAATTAGCATATAATTTACATGTAAATGGAATTATCGCTTCTTTTAAATTTGTGGCAAAAATACAGTAGATATTTTTACAGTATTTCGTAATAATTAGTGTTTAAAAATAGTATTTACACAGATTATTTTCACAAATACAATATACCTAAAAGTCTAAAATAACTTAATATAGGGAAATACTATTAATGCAATTTGAATCAGCATATAGAAATTATCATATCTTATAAATTTGCTTAAAAATACATCCTTCGTCATATTTGATTGCTTAAGTATCTTGTCAAAATTAAATTGTTAAAAATAGTATTTACACAGATTATTTTCACAAATATATATACCTAAATATCTAAAGCTTACATGGAAAAATAATATAAAAGTATAAAAAAAATATAAATAAAATTATCATAAATTTTAAATTTCCAGCAAAAATTATTGAATATTTTTATTGCTTTAATATTTAATCAAAGCTCATGTTTAAAAATAGTATTTACACAGATTATTCTCACAAATACAATGATGAAATCTTAATAGCTAAGCCTTAAGAGGAAAAATTATAATAGTCCAAATTAGCATTTAACCCTTTGTGGAGTATCGCCGTACATGTACGGCGGTCGAACTTTTACTGTTTTGTGGTACCCCATATAGTTAAATGTTTACATATATGACTAAGGAAATATTAAATAAAAAACATTATATAATAAATTTTGTAATTTGACTTAACCTAAATGATTTTTATAAATAATAATAGCAATAAATTATAGAGTACGAAATAAATTAACGTAACTTTATAATTTTATAAAAAAATATTGAGAGCATCTGTATTGCTAAAAAAAATCACAAATGTCGAATAATATGTAAAAAATAAACTAAATTTAATAATGGAAAAGTATTTAAATAAATTATTAAAACATAGTAACACAAAAAAATTGTAAAATAAATCAAAGCAATTAAATTAGAGATTTATTATTTTATTAATTTACTACTCAAATATTTAATTTTACATAATATTAGAAATAATACATATTTTTAATTTGTGCTCAAAATACATTGTTTTTCATATTTTATTGATTGAAGATTTTGTCAGAGCATAAATTGGTAAAAATAGTAATTACACAGATTATTCTCATGAATGTACAATGATTCTTTCTAAAAAAGTAAAGCTTATTGGGAAAAAACTAATAATAATATTTAAATCAGCATATAATTTTACATGTACATACATATATAGAATTAGCATAAATTTTAAATTGAGGAAAAAATACATTGTTTATCTTATTATATTGATTGAATTATCTGCAAAATAGTAATTTTGCAGATAATTCTCACTAATAAATAACTAAACCATAGAGAGAAAAACTTATAAAAAAGTGTAAATCAGATATTTCAAATTTGTGCCAAAAATACATTGTTAATCATATTTTATTGATTGAGTATTTTGTCAAAGTTTATGTTTTAAAACTATTATTATATTTACACGGATTATTCTCATAAATATTTTATCTTAAAAAAAAGCTTATAGTGAAAAAACTAATAATTATATAGATTTACCTTTACTGTTAAATTTATAAAAAAAATATATTGTTGATCATATTATATTTTTTTTAACATTTCGTCAAAACGAATGTTTTCAATAATAGTATTTACACAGATTTTCCTCACAAATACAATAATGATATCTGAATAACTAAACCGAATAGGAAAAAAATAATAATATAGTTTAAATCAGCATGTAATTTTATATATACATAAAATTTAATTTTTGGCAAAGTACACTGATTATTAAATACTTTCAAAGCAAATCAATCTTTTTATATTTGTTTTAGTAATAATGCATATATTTTGATGTTTCAAAATTAAAATAAAAATAGTTTCATGACTTACATCTTCGGGGTTATAAACCGCGATTCGCTCGCGTTTTTGATAGGGTCCTTTTGGAAAAAATGGTTTTAGGTATAGATCCCCGGTGTCCTGCGCCTTTTTTAGCCAAAGCAAGGTAAACAATGCGAGGCTGATATCAAATTTATTCCTTTGTCCGATCCCTTTATACGCGAGAATTTATACGTCCAAACGAGCTGACAATACATATATAAAATAGTAAAAATCTCATCTTAAAAAATAGAAGATACCTATCATCTTCTTCGGTCCAGGTAAAAAATCGGCGAACGGCACGTATCACACGCTTTGATATTTTTTGGAAATTATTATCACAATGAAATTACTTTATATATAATATAATATAAATGTTTCTTACTATACATTACATATTGTTTTTATTGAAGTTTCTACTATACATTACATATTGTTTTTATTAAAAATTTTAAATGTTTCAATAAATTATACTACCGCCTATTTTTTGATAAATATAGCAAATATCAACATTTTACATTCTATATATTTTTTGTATCACTCTTAATTGTTTATCGTGTTTAAAACCTGCTAACCTGTCACATTCCTATAAAAAATATTATACAACACATTTTTTGTTAGTCCTTTTTGTAAGAATAGCAACCCTTTCTTGCGAAAGCAAAAAATCGGGGTTGAGAATTTTTCGGCTTAATATATATGAGCATGTTTTTGCATTTTCTTGTTATTTTGTTCTGATGCTTAGGTGAAATTTTAACCCTTTTCTAAACCATGAACATCCCTTTTATCTAAATATTTAAAAATAATATTTAATTATTAGAAACTTATACTCAGAAATATTAGCTATTTAGATATAAAATATGTATATATACTGAAGCTTAAAATTTACTTACAATTATTAAGATCTAACAACAAATTATTACATTTTTGTATGTGATTATTTTCTCCATATTAATTGCGCTGTTAGTAAAAGTAAAATGTAATCTATTGATTATTACTTAAAAATACACATAATAATTAATAATTAATTAAATATATGTTACCAATCCCAAAATTTGTATTCCAGTGATTAATACTTACTTGTTGGTTACACAATTAGCAGGGACGACATTTTCGGGGGGCAGATAGATGCATTTTCCCCCTTTAAATTTAGCAAGAAAAATCCATGTCATTAAATGAAATACTATAAATATTAATGAATTCGAAATATTAAAAAAACGAGCAATGACTAACCAACTTTTGCCTCCCCCCCCCCCCTTTCCATCAGTAAAGAGCTGAAATTACGTCCCTGATTCTAAACCAGAAATTCTCGGATTATCCCTCAAAGAAACTCTAAAAAATCCTTCTCGAATCTAGCGAAAATAATATTTTAAATATGTCATTTCAGTAAAATCATATCGGAATAAATTTTCACCGATAAATATATATATTTACATAAAATTATATGATTTCAACAAATTTTTCATACGTAATAATATACACATTTACATACGATTCACGATCATTTTACCGTATCCGTTTCACCGTGTACATTTTACCGTGCGAAATTTTTATCGTGTTCGTATGAGCGTTCTCACTGCGACGGCGCCGACACGATTTTATTGCTTTTGATGTAGTTTTTTGACTACTGGGAAGTGATAATTGTTTTTGCGTTCTTCTATTCGTTTATATATGCTTTGTTGTTATAAAACGTCTTAATATGAATGGTGACGGCACGATTTTACTGATTTTGATGTAGATTTTTGCCGTCTAAAAATAATAATTATTTTTTACGCTTTTTTATTTGTCAAAATTTGGTTTAGATATGCTTCAATCGATACTCATAAGTCGTAATATTATTACAAAACGTTTTAATATGGACGGCGACGGCATGATTTTATTGCTTTTGACGTAAATTTTTAACTTCTGAGAAGTGATAATTATTTTTTGCGCCCTCCTATTGATCAAAATTTGGTTTAGATATGCTTCAATCGATGCTCACTTACTGCTAGTCGTAATATTGTTATAAAAAGTCTGAATATGCATGGAGATGGTACGATTTTACTGCTTTTGACATAATTTCTAAACAGGGACAGCAATTTCAAGAGGGGGATTCCCCCCCCTCTTGAATTTGGTCAGAAAAATATATGTCAAATCAATCATGTATTAAAAAAAACACTTACTGCCCAACTTTTGTTCCCCTTGAAAAAATCTGTAATGTCGTTCCTACCAGTTAGTAATGATTTACCCATTTGTAACGCATTGGACTAACGCCTTACAATGGAAAATATAAAAATTAGTACATACACATAAATTATGTTAGATTAGACTCTATTTTATTTGTACAAATTAATAATTAAGGAAGTAGGATTTTCTTTTGCTTCAAATCATTATTCATAACCTCTTTATATTTATTCGAGAGTCAGTGAGCACAAACAAAAACGCATACTTTATGTGAGTCTAAAAGTCTAAGCTATTGAAATAAATGATACATAAATAACCATCTTATATATAATTGCGTTATCATAACGTTTGAAAACTAGTTTTTAAATTATTTTCGGTGCTTGCAGAAAATATTTTTTTTTATTAAAATGGAAAGAGTGATCAATAACAATCTTAGCTATACTACCATGTGTCATTACACGCACCTGTGCTCGGTCTCTCCCGGTGAACAACCAATCACAAGGTAGATATGACGATAATGCGTTAAACAATTGACAAAAAAAACATGTCCACCGACTATGTATTTAGATAATCTACCGCAAAAATTTGACTCTTCCACTGTTTGATTCTACTCAAAGGAACAATATTTTAGAACAGAAATGAAGACAGTTTTGTTCTTGCATAAAAGTTTGTCAATATATAAATAATTTTTCGTCGAACAAATAATCACCATAATTTAAATTACATAGTATTATAATGATCATGTGAAACGCAGACACGAAAGGGTTAAAGCGGCCAACTTAATAATGAATTGTAAAAGCAGGTGTGAGAACAAGAACTGCAGAAAAAAAAACTCTTCCGCGTTGAAAAAAAAATACGGACTTCGTAATTTATATGGGTACATACCTAAAATTGCTATAATTTCGACGTCAAAAAAATCAAGAAAAGGTATTTATATACAGAATGGGTTAAAAGGCAATACCTGCCCACCCTGTATGTTCGGACACCATTACACAAGTACATGCAGTATAACACGTGTTTTAGTACGTGAAAATCTGGTGAATCAACCGAGCATTCGAGTCCTTCAATGAATTGTGGGCGTAAAGGTAATGTACTGACAAAAATATGTAATACGCATTGTTACATAACCACACGTCTCGATACCAGTTTTACTTTAAAAAGCTTTGGAAGTTTTAGAAGAACAATCGTAACTCTCGTCGAGTGTCTTTGAGTCATACAGCATGCGAAATTACAGATTGTCCATTGTGGTTATGATAATAATGTTCAAGTACTCGGATTCTTCACTGGCAACAAAACACCTCCTCCGCTCTTCGAATACTTCACCTATGAATCGTATACTCATCAGACCAAGCCCATGGAGAATATTTCTTATTGGGTATGCCGAAAGTTTTAATAGAAATTTTATTATATATACTTGTAAAATAAGTTTTTCTATAGCTTAAGTACTGAAACAATTTAACTTTAGTACTAGAGTCAAATTCTTCATCTTGAATCATCTCCTTCCAGAGGTTAGCTATCATATTGGCGATTTTAATTTTGTTCAATGAATTTGCACCCAAACCAATCTCTCTAAATACACAGCCATGAGATGCGACGTCGAGATTTATGATACTTCTTCTTGCGTTTACTTCCCCTGGATGTTGAATTGATTTTCAGTTTGCTCCTCTCACAGTATGACTATGATATTGAAGCTTTCTTATCTTAACGTTCCTCAGCACTCATTTTTTTGCCATACGTTTATCTACCCAAAAAATTTATACTTTAGCTCATAAAAAATATCATATATGTATATATAAAAAAAATAGATATGACATAGTTTAAGAATTAATTTTAAATAAAAATAAATATTAATATTACTAATTTATTTAAATTAACTAGTTTAAATATATGCAGAATATATTTTGGCAACCCTAAGAATTTATTTAGCTAACTTAAAATCATGAAAATACATCTCAATAATTTTTATGGCATTTATGTAACAATTTTGCTACAGCAATTCTCCGAAAATAGTTTACAAACCAGATAATAATAATTTATTTAACCCAGCCTGTGCGAAACGGGGTACTTTAGTACCCCTTTTTGCACTTAATCATCATTAATCGCTCATTAATCATCATTTCCACCATTAAATTACATAAATTTAATGTTTTTATATATTGTATAATCGATAAGTTGATGACAACTGGATTTATTGCAGTATAATAAATAAATAATACATTCAGTTTCATGTGGTTATTCTTAAAATAAAATCTAAAATTGAATCTATCCCGAAAATATTTTTTAAAAACATGGAATACATTTTCACCAGTAGATATATATTTTTACCAGTAAAAATATAAATTGTCTGGCAGGTGCTAGTAAAATTATAAGATTTCAACTTTTCTATATGTAGTAATATATATATTTACATACTTATCATTATTTATTTACGTACAATGTATAAATGTTACAGTGAATGTGTATTTTTTGCTAAAGTTAAAATACATTTATACTATTAGATATATATTTCCACTAGCGAAAATATAATTTAACTGATAGCCGCTAATATGCTGCTCTAAAATGTCCATGAAACTCAATTTGACAGTTGCGAAACGTCCATTTGCTGTTCAAACCCAAATCTAACCTAATGAAAGTTCTAATACTAATTATAGTTTTAAAACTTTTATTAGGTCAATTGCAAAATATAAACTTAGCAAATTCATATCTCAAGGGAAAATAAGCGTAAGTATAAGTACAGATAGACATTACATCTCACATGTTGCTTCATAGTTTGTCTGCATTTCGAACTTACACTATGTTTTAAAAATATGATAGCTATTCTTCTAATATAAGAGGGCTGATTAAAATATATTAAAACCAAATATTGGTTGATAGGAGAGCGCAAAAACAACTATCGCTTCTCAGAAGTCAAAAATTCACGTCAAAAGTAATAAAATCGCGTCGGCACCGTCGCAGTGGGAACGCTCGGTAACGAGCGTTCCCACTGTGACGGCGACGACACGATTTTATTGCTTTTGACGTGGATTTTTGACTTCTGAGGAGCGATAATTGTTTTTGCGCTCTCCTATCGACCAATATTTGGTTTAGATGTGCTTTATTTGATTCTCACTAGTAATATTGTTATAAAAATTCTTGATAATCGAGCATTTTCATCACAATGGCATGATTTTATTGCTTTTCACCTGGACTGTAAATTCACTATATGGCAACACTGAGCAACTTATGAGTAGATATTTTTATTTATTTTAATGACTAATTAAAATATTTCGTATAAAATATGTCGCAACGGTGGCTTACTTTTATATTTATTTGTAGCATAGAAAGAGTTAACCCGTATCTATTATTATTTATTCAGGAAATTATATTAAGATGTTAAAAAAATTGTCGTGAGGTCCGGAATCATTGTTTTCCCAGGACCCGGTTACGCTCTTAGCTACCATTGAATCAGAACGTAATAATTTTAGCATTCCATTATCTGGCATTTAAGCGACATTATTATTGATAGTCAAATGAAGATGGTCTCTTCTTGAGAGAACAGGACCTCCCTGAGGTCAGATTTACAATTTCATTACCGATGGGAATACATAAACACAATAGTCGATGCGGATAAGACATTAGAAGTAATATTTATGTCAGTTTGGTGGCATGACAAAATAATTGAGGCAAAGATCGTAAAAATAATTGAGGCTCTTAATTAAAAATTATTTTGGCGTTATCTCTAACAAAGTAATTAAAATGGATACACTTGAGCCAACTTAAAGACTTTTCAACAATGTTAAGTTATTAATATACAATAAAAAAGCAAATTTAAATCAATATTACTAAAAGAGTGAAATGGCATAGTTGTAATCATTTTCTGAATGTTTGCTTATAATCTAACATAATATCTAAGACCGTGAGTGACTTTTTAATGTAAAACAAAAATCAAAGTCATATAACCACCAAATTTTAATCTGATCGTTTTTGTATCCATAATAATAAAAAGGTTTACGATAGAATAAGGATGAGAGTGATGTTGATGTTGAGTAAATGAAGCCGATAGGGCCATGCCACAGGCTGCCCACCAGCCCTCGACTTATATGGCAAGGCGAGAATACAGCAAAATAGTTAACCATGACGAGGTGACTATCTATGTAATAATTAATTAAATTTCATATTTATATTAAATAAATAAATTAATATCTCCTTCTTAGATTTATTAATTGATTTGTGCAGTGGCAACACTGAATTTCCGGCGTTATTTGCGGCAAATTTAATATCTTATATAAGTCATTCAGAAGCTCCTGAATTTACCATCGTATTTAAATGAGTTAAACGTTAATATTTATAAATGTTGTGTTAAAATCGCTCAAATGTCTATATTAATTTTAATAAAAAATAATCGGTTAAAATTGATTATCTTTGTTTGATTCATTGAAGATAAAGTTTGCTTATTTGTTTGCACGATCATATCCAGGGTCAAATCCGTCGTTTAACATATTAATTTAATTGGTATGAGATATTGTATGGATTATATCATAATATATTTATTATAAAGAACATAACATATATGTATAATACATATGTAAACACTACATATTATGTTTATAAATATATTTCTTAGAATATTATTATGTATTTTTTAAATATTGTAAATTCATATTGTCTTATATTACATTTATCGTATATACATATATTTAATTTGTTCCTTTTTAATTAAATCAATATATGTATATATATTACTCTCTTATATTTTTTATAACAAAAATATTTAATTGCACATTTTTTATATTAACAATCAGTAATTATAGTTAAATATACTCAATTATAAGAATGTGGCGGTCACTTCAAAAACGCTTCCATTTACGGTTAGATAAGGGGTGACTCATCTATGGAAATCCAACAATCTTTACCCAGTTTCAAATTTCATTACATAATATTTAAATATAGATATAACCCAAAACTATAGAACAAACCGAATAAACAATGTGTTACGCTATACGGAATCTAATAGAATTTAAAAATTTCCTGATTTTAAAATTCTATTAGATTATTTCCTGTTAAATATAAAAATAGTATATTTTTATATTAAAAATAATTAAATATCAGAATATAATATAAATCGGTCAGAATATAAGAGAGCACAATAAATATTAGATGGTCAGAATTTATATTAATTGCTCGGAATTTATATTAAATGGTTAGAGTTTAAATTTGCCTATTTAGAATTGATTAAAATAATAAGAATTATTTTGACAGATGGTCAGAATCATTTTTTTCAGTCAGTATTTATTACAGTTCCATTAGTCAGTATTTATAAAGAATATCCACTATTTATACTATTATATATGATCTGTATCAGTTTTATGTTGTCAGGTTGTCAGCATAATAATACACTGTTGTTTTAAAGCCAACTTGTTTTATTGGTTTCGCAACATTGTCAGATGTAAACACAAGCCAAGCGTGCTCTCCGACGCCGCTCTGTCGTTATTCCTGCTTCGTTCGTCGCCTTGGATACCTTCGAGCTCTACATACAATTAAATAGATCCGTTAAAAGTTATTCATGTGGTGTTTAATGTTTTGACCAACGCTCGCTCGCATCTAACCTGTCCAGTAGTGCGAACGAGATATTTTATAATATATTCCTAAAATAAATCATTTATTTTCATCTTATATATCATATAATTGTCGCTTTCGCTTCCGGACGCGCGCGCTTTAAATGAAACACAATATTCTACTCTGTAAATCGTCTAGCTTTGTATGTATGGTGTATATAATAATAAACGTAAACAAAGGAAATATATTTAATTATAATAATAAATAATAATAAAAGTAAAATTTGAATATTACACCGATAATGCATTCTGTTGTTTCGACCAATGAAAAATAAGTATTCAAATATAAAACAAAATGGCCGACAGTAACGTGACAACAGTTTTAAATAATTATTATTTATAAATAAAATTTTGCTACGCAACAATAATTTTCATTAATTCGTCAAATTCCCAGCGATGGGCTCCGAGACCGAAAAGTGAGTTTTTCCTTTTATAATACATAAACATTATCATTGCTTTCGATTTAATGCAGAATACATTATTTAAATTAGATAAACAATCTTCGTAATGAAATCTTCAAATTTTGAATTCCGGGCGACGGGCTCCAAGGCCGAAAAGTGAGTTTTTCCTTTTATAATACATAAACATTATCATTGTTTCTGAAAAATAATTAAAAATAGTAAGAGCTTATACAATAATTAATAACCTTAATAAATTCTTATATACGTTATATAATTGTCATAATATATATTTTTAATTCACATGATCGTCCTGTATTTCTATTCCGACCGTAACAAATTTTTATTCTAACCATTTGATATTTATTCTGACCCTGAATAATATAATTATAACCAAACTGTTAATAAAATTCAGACCGCGATTTGATTTTTATTTTGACCCAAAGTTAATTTAAATTCAGACTATTGCCATAAAATTACAATAAAGCGCAAAATTTTATGCTTAATTTTCCTGATTCTTTTTATAAAATTAAAATACATATTTTTCAGTACAGCAAAAAATATTATAATATTTAATACACACAGTGTAATGTATTAAGTTAGCCACGAATGAAAAGATATACAAAATAATTTGACTAAATTTATTTATTAGCTGCACGCATTTTATAAATAATAAACATTTTCATTCTATAGTCTTATTCGAAGATAGAGTTGAATTCTTAGATTTCAGACGTATCTATATATATTCAGATAGCTGTTGTAGGTTTGACGTGCGGTGAAAAGTTGCTGCTTTTTCGGTATTTGTCAGTACTTGAAGTAGCTCCGCTTGATGCTAGTTTACAAGTCGGAAGCGAAGTAGTAAGAAAGTCATATACTATAATGTGAAAGTTCCAGATGGAAGCATATTCCGAAAGGAAGTGTCGTGCATGCACTATATTCGCGCTTATATACTCTAAATTATTGGCCTTTGTATAGTAACTTTTTATAAGTAGATCTAATCCGTCAAAATCTTTGATCATCACGTCAGCTTGGAAAATAAACATGTTTTGCAAATCGCAAATAATTATATCAATTAGTGATTGTGACAGAACATTACCACAAAAAATACAACTTAGGCAGTATGGTAGAGTAGATAGGGTGATATAATTTCAGTTTCAAATTTGAAAAAATCTCAGAGTGAAACAATTTGTATACTTGAGCAACACGGGTAGTCGTTTTTTTCAATATAGCATAGTGACTAGTGCGGCTCCATAATCCTTATAATGAGACGCTTCTTTTCAACAAAATATATATTTTACGCCTTTGAATAGAACATTTATCAGTAGTCTCCACTATGACCGAAATTCGCAGAATTCGTTTCTTCAACAAAACAGAATGTTAAAAAGGCCCACTCTTTAATATCGTTTAAGGCTTACCCCAAAAACAGGTGTGCGTCGCAATTTTTTTTTGTATTTATTGCTTCAAATCGCAAAGATTTTATTTCAATCAATTTAATAATTCTATCGCTAATAATTTATTTCTAGTTATTTAATTTAATCTTTACGTGTATAAAATTCGTTCCAAACATAAGCTATTGTATATACAATAAATTAGACAAAATTCTGTGTTTAAATTAATTGAATTAATTCAATCGCAGCTGATCTTAATTCTAGTGATTTTAAAAGGCTGAAATGACGCTCCTGAGTAAAAAAATTAATAACAAATAAAGCATGTTCTTTTTGTCGCCCTCACAGCATTGTGTTATGCACATTAAAAAAAAAAATTATAAACCAAAATTACTTATTATAAAAGTTGATCCAACTTCAGTGTTTGAACTTTTTAAAAAACACAAAAATTTAAGGATATATTCGAATTTTTTTTAATAATTGCACATTTTATGTATTTCATTAATAATTAAAAATAGTATCAAATAAATAGCCGCATCTGAAACCTTTTCAGCAGCTGATCGATGACTTTTTCGTACATTTCGGGCGGTATCTCAGCTGTAATTTGTCGGATGTTGGTTTTTAGGTTCTGAAACATTTCGTGTTTATCGGCGTAGACACGATTCTTAACTTAATCTCATAAAAAATCAGCCGCGCTAAATCACCAAAACGTGAAATGATGCAATCTGGGAACTGTTCACGCAAAACATCTAAAGTTGCACCTGGTGTGGCAATTTTTGCCGTGTTGTTGAAACCATATCTTCGATTTAGTGGCAAAAATAATTGCTTATCATGCGCTTATAGCGCTCACCATTGACTGTTACAATCCGACCTTCGTCGTTTTTAAAAAAGTAAGGCTTAATGACGCCGCCTGACCACAATGCGCACCAAACAGTTTATTTTTGGGCATGTAATGCTCTCTTGTAAATCACATGAAAATTTTCCTCGCCCCATATGCGGCAATTTAGCTTAATAACATACCTAGAGAGGTGGAAATGTGCTTTTCAGATAAGATTTTCTTTGAAAAATAACTTCAGATTCCTGCTGCTGTAACACCCAATCCGCGTAAATTATTTGCTATCCATGATCTCTGAGATTTAGTTCTTTTATTATCTGAATTTTACACATGTGTAGCTGTAAGTTCAGTTGCAAAATGCGGCAAAAGCTTCGGGTCTTCAGCTACACTTTCACTGACAGCAGCAATATTATCGGCTGAACGGACGCCACGATAACCCACAGGTTTTACTTTATCTTCAACGCGTCCAGTTCTTTCAAAAATGTTTCACTATGTTGCGAAATGTTCGCTCAGTAAGACGATAAAATTGACCATAATCTTTTCGTAAATTTTTATATACAGTTCGTACAGAATTGTTATTTCTGTGAAATAAAATAAACCATTTTAAAGCGTTGAATGGTGGTTAAGCGATTCATTTCGTAAATGTCTTGTTGCAAACTAACATTCGACACTTTGAATATGCGTGATTATTGACAGCTGTCTGATTTACAGTGCTGCCAACATATAAAACTCGAATTGTATCACAAACATTTATATTTTTAAATTTAATTCAGTATTGAATATAGCACAAAAAATAATAAATATTTTTTTAAATAAAAATTATATTTTTAAATTTAATTGTATATTGTGTATAAATAATATTTTTAATAAAATACTTTTCCCCGATTAATGCTATGACAAAATATAATAATATTTATATTATGAGTCTCACTATGTAAAAATATTTAATCAAGCCGCGTATCGAGAAAATTCTCCATTTCCCTTTTTATACTGCATAATAATCATTTTTATAAAATCATGAATATAACTCTCATTTAAATCATCTTCCCATCAACATAAAAATAAATGAGCCAAACGTAAAAAACGTGCGAATAATGTTCACGCGTACAGTCGCACCTCGTATAAAAGGCGCTCCTTCATTCGGGCGCGTAGGCGCTATCTACTCGCAGAAGAGGAGCATCCGCTCGCGCTCGTCGCGCTGTAATTATGACATTACCGAGAAAAAAGTTGTAGCAAAGAGGTGAACGAACCGACGACGCATACACTCCGGTAATTGTTGTGAACAAGAATTTGTCGTGGCCGCACGACGCGCGCGCGTTCTGCACCGAGCCGTGTGCCGACTGCAAACTGCACTGCGAGAAGGGGAAAGTGGACCGAAAATGTTTGGCGCCGCTGTGAAAAGCGGGTGGGAAAAATGGCACACATTTTGGCACCCCTTTATCCACGCCGCATTGATTCAAACGTATCTACACTAGTCAGAAACTCGCACTCACGTACACTTTTTGAAGAAGTGTCAGAAATGAGTTGTCAGTATTCCCAAAACATTATGTCTGATACATTACATCCATAAGTCAATGTAATGAATAGATGTAAGATTATTTACTACATACTAATAATTTACATAGTCTGGAACTTTAAAGTTTACACAATGTTACGCAAGCTCAAAATAATTCATAACACCATTTGTTGCTCGATGGAAATTTTTTTATCAAGATCAGTAGCAACGAATCTGTTCTAATTTTTCAATTTTATGACGAAAAATCTTAATATAAGCAGTCAGATAGATGTCATCTACACTGATTTTGAAAAGGCTTTTGATCAAGTTTGGGTTTTCCCAAAAATGATTATATTTTTTTAATTATACATTTTAAATACATTGCCACATTGAAAATCCCTCAAGGTTGTAATCTCTGTCCATTAATGTTTCTTCTGTTTATTAATAATATTAATAAAATCTCAATAGTAACAATAGTTTCTTTTGAGGGTTATAAAATACTTAAATTTTATGTTAAAATTCTATGTTCATAAGTATACACTAATAGGTTTCCATTTAACATAAAAAATGTCATTCCATGAAATATTCTAGATTCTAGAATTTAGAACCAAAACGCCATTTCTATTTTAATATATTACACAAAAATAGTTATCAATTTGATTGTCCTTGTTCAAAAGGAATCCAAATTTCATCAACATAAAAAAACATATGCAATAAAGCCTAATATATTTTGGCATTTTTCATATGATACGCTCATAAATTGAAAAGCTCGAGGGCTCTTTATACCTTGTATAATCACCTAATACAGAGTCATATGAGTATTCTAAAAATGCAATGCTACTTGTTTTTGTATCAATCTATTTGCAAAAAATTATATAATGACCTTATTATAATGATAAAAATCATAATACATAATCACAGATATATTCATTGAGTCTAGAAAAACTTATCGCCAGCAATTAATCGCTAGCAATTTACCGTCGCTTCAATTGATCGCATAAACAATTCATATGCTACAAATGATCGCTAGCATTTTTTACCGACTAGAAGCAATGAGGTGTATTTAAACTCGCTTATTCATCAGTTGATTAAGATAAAAAAATAATAGGCTTAAATAACATGTTGTTCTAAAATGTCAATTTGTTGTTCAAACCCAAACCTAGCATAACATAACCTAATCTAATAGAAGCTCGACAACTTTCATTTGAATCTTAACAGCAAATAGACGTTTCGCAACTGTTACAATGAAGTTTTATTTACTATGAATATAATTTTAAATAACTTGGCCATTTATCAGTAAAACTATATAGTAAAAATTACCAATAAATTTATATAAATTATATGTATAGCCTATCGATAAAATATGCTATTGATCAACTGTATGTTATATGTCAATTGCTTATGTAATCGATTGACACGGCGATAAACGGCTAGCAATTAATTGCTGGTGGTGAAATGCGAGTATACATATTCAATACATTTTTTTTTTTAAAAACTTAAATATTTTGTAAATTATGTTATTTTTATTTATAATCATTATTTGTGCAGAAATCTGTGTCAGGGTTGTTATCTTATACAATTAATTATTTTTCTATAAGTGCTATTTGCACCAAAAATTGAGTCTCATTTACGTAAAGTTATAATTATGTAAATGTATACGCAAAATCCTCTACATTCATCCGCAAAGCGGGTTGAACTATGCATTCACGTCAACGTGAAGAGGGAAGCGGCTAATTTCTTGATCTAATATGTTGATGATCAGGGTCTTATCTTGTTTCGTGTTCGTACAAACCCTCGTGTGTCCAAATTGGGGAGCTCAAGTAGAAATTATTGATATGTTATCAAAAGCAAATATCTGTTGATTTAGGCGCTGTTTATCTGATTTTATACACATTACTAGCCTGAGGGAGGTGTGATGCTCACTCACTCTTTGCTGAAACGACTAATTACGACGAGCTATATCTAAAATGCAGTGGTTTATGAACTATTTTAGTTGCAAATCGACAGTAATGTCGGATTTATCATCCTGAAAATCCACACCGTACATAAGTAAATCCAAAACAATGTGATTCTAAAAGCTTTAAGTGAATTTGACGCACTGAGCGTGAGAAAAAAAATTATTAAGTCATAATCCCCGGTAGATTTTAAAATTGATTAGTGCTAGGTACAGACCGTACGTGACAATAGACAGATTTATCACAATATCGTTTTGGAATCCTTTCAATTTTTTAGTGTTATTAGATATTGTGTCGATAGAACTTTAGGGACGCTTTTAGAAATATTATTGATAGTTGATCATAAATTTCAATGAAATCGAAATACTTTACGTTGAGAGCGAACTTGGACCCTAGGAAAACAATGATTCCGGGCCTCATGACAAAAATGGCACTTTATATATTTTTTATATCGTAATATAATTTCTTGAATAAGTAATAATAGGTACGATTTAACCCTTTCTATGCTACAAATAAATATATAATTTATCCACCGTTGCGATTTATTTTCTGAAATCATATTTAATGCGAAATGTTTTATTTAGGCGTTAAAAATTATTAAAAATATTTGCTCATATTTATCTGATAATTAGTCGTGTTTTCTTTGCTGCTCAGTGTTGCCATATAGTGAATTTCCAGTCCAGGTCAAAACCAATAAAATCCTGGATTATCAAGCGTTTATTTCAAAAGACTTTTTATAACAATATTAAAAGTGAGAATTGAATAAAGCACATCTAAACCGATTTGCACCATTTTTGATGTGTGAGTATCAGTAAAATAATGCAATAGTTAAAAAGTTTAAATGCTGCCTACTTATTATGATTTCTGAACATAGTAAGGGCAAAAAGTAATATTTTTATTATATAATTGATACTGCTTTTTCATAATCTTATATATTAAAAATATATTTTTTCATATAGATATATTTAATTTACAGCAATAAAAACAAAAAAAATATGAAAGTTATTTTACACAATAAATAATATGGCGCATTTAAAAGTAGCCCACGACGTTAAATTGCAGGCTAATTTTAGTCGAACCAGTTTCTGGTTTTAATACGCTTTTAATTACACTGAATCAATATACGAAACCGGTCAATGCGGTTTCACCCCCGAAAAAGTTTTACTTTAATTATATAATAAATAACTACATTTAAGATTTAATAATTTAACTCGTACACAAATTACTTATACGTATATTATAAATAAACATTGTTGATTTATACTGCCTATATAATAACTAAGCAACATTAATTCCGGTATTTAAACTAGAAACAGAAGTTATCATAGGTACTCGATCTTAATTATTATGCCTCTGCATGATTTAGTATGACATTTATGTAAATATCGTATCATTAAAAATATCGTTGACTTTCTTTTAGTATACGCAATATGGAAACGCATAAAAAAATGCAATTCTTATTTTTCACAAGGCATTTGGGTAAAAACATTTCAGATGTCAATCTAGATGAAATTTCGATGATGTCAATGTCACAAAATTTGTATATCCGAGATTTTTCAATAGTATTAAACTGGCTTAAATATGATTAATGAGTTCATAATAGGTAAAGAGCTTCCACCTCAAGCGGGATATCCTTAAGAATTTGAAGCGAGAGTAAAAAGAATAAGACTCTCGTGTGAATTTTTATAGCAAAAGTCTCAGTCGCCGGAAGCTGCGAGGGAGTATTGAAAATGGGACCGAAACTTGTGAGCTCATCCGAGTGTCGGTTAATAAAATGAACTCGTAAAAGTACACCACAGATGATAATAATATGTTGCATGCAGCTACAGTCACTTTACAAACGTGGACATTGAATAAAATGCCAGTAATGTTAAATAAAATCCACCACTAGATAGTCAGGGACTTGTCTCTCTTGAATTTGTCCAGAAAAATGCATGTTACATAATGAAATACCATAAATTATAATAAAATTGAAATATTAAAAAAATTACCCCTGACTTTGCAACTTTTGCCACCACCCACCACCCCCTGGTAAAATCTGAAATTACGTCTCTGATTATAAACCATAAATTCTTGAGTTATCCCTCAAAGAAAATATAATAAAACAGTCTCAAATCTATCACGAAAATATTTTCCATTTCAATGATATTTTCCATTCAGCGATAGATATATTTTTCTACCAGTGAAAATATAATTTATCTGGCAGGTGCTAGTAAAATTATACGGTTTCAACATTTCCATAAATAGTAATATATACATTTACATACTAATCATTATTTAATTACATGCGATGTATAAAAGTTTTTCAAATTTTCACTAGTGAAGTCCAAATACATTTTTACCAGTAGATTTGTAACGTAAATTTGCTGTTAAACCCCAAACCTAACCTACACGAATTAACAGAAAAAATATAGTTTTAGAACTTTCATTAGCCAACTCATTTCTCAAGGGAAAATAAGTGGAAGAAGAAGTACATACAGACTTTGCATCACGCATATTGCTCCAAAGTTTGTCTGCACTTGGATATTACACTATGTCTATCCTTATCAATATTAATACAAACTTTAGATATGAGGGCATTGGTTAAAGTGTATTCAAACCGAATTTTGGTCAATAGGAGGGCGTAAAAACAATTATCACTTCTCAGAAGTCAAAAATTCACGTCAAAAGCAATAAAATCGTGTCGGCGCTGTCGCAGTGGGAACGCTCGGTAACGAGCGTTCCCACTGCGACGGCGACGACACGATTTTATTGTTTTTGACGTGGATTTTTAACTTCTGAGAAGGGATAATTGTTTTTTGCGCTCTCCTATTGGTCAAAATTTGGTTTTGATATGCTATATTTAATTTGTAATATTATTATATAAGCGTTAAATAACCGAGCGTTTTGACTGCGACGGTGCCGAAACGGTTTTAATGCTTTTGACGTAGATTTTTGACTTCTGAGAAGGAATAATTGTTTTTTGCGCTTTTCTATTGGACAAAATTCGGTTTAAATATGCTTCATTTGATTCTTACTTATTATTATGAAAGTCTTAATATGAACGGAACGATTTTGTTGCTTTTGCCGTGAAAAACGTTAAAAAAACGACCACTGAAACAAATCTTAAATCACTTCCCTGTAGATTGTAGCATCTATATTTCTCTATCTATCTCTTAGGCCTCATAACTAGAAAGTTATTTTGTGTGATTTTTAGTAAGTCATTTGATTAAAAAGTTAGTAAGTCGAATAGTCAATAAATAAATTGTCAGTAATTAGGAGCAAAGCTTGGTACTTTGAAAATAGAACGATGATCTGTATAAATCAAGCACAAAATGTTTTTTTGTAAATATTTATTTAATGAAGAAATAAATAAGTTTAGATAGTGTAGTTAATATCTGCATTTCGTAGATTTACTGACGTTTAATGATAAAATAACTGACCATTTATTATTATTTTTATTGAAATATTTAACGCTAAGGCAAGAAATATTCCTAAAAAAACTGATTATTGCTGTTCTTAATTTCTCTTTTTATATATTGTAATAAAAAAAATGTACAATAATGATATTTTTTAAAATCCACATTTAAAAGTAGCCTATAATATCAACTAGACGATTTTTAATTGCAATATAAGCTTTATTTGTTCAATTTAAGAAGAATTTTTTTGCTTTGAATATTATATTATAAATTATATCTATGACTTATTGATGATCACTTACATAAAAGTGTTTTATTTACAAGCTTCTAATTTTTTAATGTCCTTTCATATTGATTTCTATTAATAGAATAAAAAAAGGTCGCGCGCACGTGTTGAGTTGGAGACTCGCCATTATGTACATGCTGGCGGCGAAAATTACACCTTTCTTGAATTTTCAATTTAAGAAAAATATTTTTTTGTTTCAAATATAATTGAATAAATGATATCTATACTTGATGATTACTTACATATACATATATACATTATATTTTTATTAATAAAAAAATAATAAAAATAATTAGATAATTTATTAAAATACAAACCACTTCCATTTTTACAATCGAATCATTTTGTTTATTAATTAAAAATGAAAATTTCGCTTGCTCGTTAAAAATACAATGACAGTCCAACAATAGGAATATTATCTTAAATTACAAAAATAAAAATCACACTTCTTGGTTAAAGATTCTCAACATTGACTGGCGCGCGCCGACAGCGCGAGACTGCGGGTGCGTTAACCCCTAAAAATAAAACTCACAATGAAATTTCTTCTGTAAATAAAAATGTTTCAACATTATGAAGAAGTCTTCCGGTGGGTGTTGTTTTCCCAGCGCCCGAATCCGGCCCTGTGCCCGACCTCAAGAATCTTTCAAACCCGGAACACTCTCCCGACTCGTTTCGGTGAAAAATCTCCTCCGATATATCAGCGCGATAATTTTTTTCTTCGAACGTTTTTCATCTTTGGCAACATAAATTTAATACGTATACTGAAGGATCATTTGCATGAGATGATTAAAACGAGACGTGACCCATATTGGGAAAAATCTACATTATAAAAAATATTCGGCTGTTTATCTAAATACAATTCTGTAACAAAATCTGGAGTGTTATTATATTTTACCTGTAAATTACAAAACTTAAGATTCGCACAATGATCGCTTAGTTCTTATAGTAATCAATAAAATTCTTAACACTAAAAATCTAAGCATAATTAATTCATTTTACGTTACGTTTTACTGACATTTTATTAAAATGGTGTTCTTCATACATAAATAAATGTGATATTTATTTCAGGAACTACATAAAATCGTGTAATATATTCAGGAAAATGATATTAATCAAGCATAAATTGACTTTGAGGTTATCATCAAAATGATATAAGAAACAATATTACCGTTGTAGAAATAGGTAACGGTTTAAATTCCATATGAATCTAGATCTAAATGTAAACGTCACATTTGCATCGGTGAATCACTTGTTGATTATTTTTTTCTCACTCATCCGGCTGTCAAAAGCTGGGTGCCCGCCCATGAGGTTGGACTCGTAGGGCCCAAGTCGTGGTAACGGCAGTGGCGCACGCAAATGATACTAAAGTAGCTATACTCCTGTATAATAATTGTTTATATGATGATCATCATGACGCATTTGGGAAACCTATCAACTCATAATCCGCGCGTTTCTGAATTTATTTTGTTGAAAGCAAAACCTAACCTAAGCATATTAACCATTATATTCGTTTAAGTAAGGTTTTGGTTTGAACAAAATAAATTCATCGAAATAACAGTTATTTTTTAATTTTCCATTGTGAACTTACACGCATAAACCCAATGCGTTACAACGGGGTAAGTAAGTCAGATATAAAGAATACCTACAAGTAAGTTTTAACCACCAGATTAAAAGTCTGGAAGTCGGTGACAACTGTAAAATTTATTATAAGCATATAAATGTATTATAATTTACAATCAATATTTATTGATTAATTTTGCAGTTGAACTTGTTTTTATAAATGAAATTCAAGTCTTCTGCGGGGATCTGAACCAGTAACCTCTGAGTTATCGGTCTGGACTGCGCTATTCCGACCTTATCCTGAATGAAAGTTAGATTTTTCAACATATTAACAAAATAATACAGTTTTAACATTGCACAATACGATTAATTAATATGTCAATTATATTGTCCACAGGGGCGTTTAATGTTTAATATTATAAAATAAATGATCATTTATTTCTATTAAAAAATGTAATTAAATGGTTTTAAAACTAATAAATACAATTTCCACTTATTTATAATTGTGTACAATTTATTAGAATACTTTAGAAATAGTTAAAATTACAAATTCTAATTGTTTCGTTTTATTTTATATTGGAGCTTCTGCCACAAATAAATATAAACAATTCTGTTTAGGTTACAGAATTTATATCTTTAGTGCGATTTTTTAATGCAATTTCTTCTTTTCCTGGCGAATTTTTCACTCGTCACGTTCTACTCCGTCGAATGTTACTTGCTAGTAGTTTTTTTCGGTATCAAACATTTATAGGTTACGGGCGGTCAAGAACCCAGGACTAGTTACTCTTGTTGGATTATCGAGCTTACGATTACTTTTTTACGACATGACAGTAGAAGACCGGGACCGATTAAAACAATAAAAATGAACCATCAAACAATATATCCTTAAATTTTTAAATCATATTTGAACTACAAAAACATATATACTTTTCAAAAATAAGATATTATATTTGTAAATCTATTGACTGTGCGTTAGTAATGCAATTAACATGCCTTTACAAAATCAGCACTCTTATTTATTGCTAACCTTTCGCTACAGCATGATGAGCGCTACCCTAATGCGTTACAGCAGAATGAACATATTCAATAAAACTATTTGGTAATAACTACTTAATATAAACTATTATTACAGCCGCAATTAATAGATGCAGGATCTAGCTCAATTATATTTTAATTATTCATGATATTCCTCTGTGAGATAGAGAAAATCTAGGAAAACCTAATCCGTGAAGTCGATCGGCATTATAATTATATAATAATCAATAAAACCGAAATAGGAAACACAAAAGTTTGTATGGAATTTGAACCCAGGTCTTTCGGGTATTAGTCACTGACTTATACCGCTGGTCTATAGTTCTTATACGATATAAGTATTGTATTATACAGAGCGATTGCGATCAAATATATGTTTTTCTGACACTGCAATCAACTTATCTTAATTTTAGTATATAAGAATAAGAATCATTGTTTTGTAAAACTGTCTTATGCAGATATTTGTTCCCCCATGAAACGATCCATTGCGACTAAATTTCCAAGGAACGAACTCCCGCGCACCACTCCTTTACACAGTTCCCGCTCAGAAGCTATTACGGATATCAAATTATGCATTACACATAATAATACATATTGGATCTATTCCAAAAGAGATTGAACGATTTAGAATTACAGATAATAAAATTACAATTCATGAAAGTACATAAATAGGTGTGAATTTAAAAAAAAATATCGATATGTAAATCTCAAGTTTTTTAAATATATTTTTGTGTGAATTATGATTTCTTATATGAACGTTACTAAGTAAATCAAAATATGAAAAAAGATTAATTGAAAATTACCTTAATAGCTGTAATATTATTAATATTTTTTTAATAATAGTCGATGCAACTCAATGTCAAATAACATTTTTTTTAATTCTAATATGAAAAATAATATTAAATATATCATATTTTTATTGTATTTTCTTCAATGTACTCAGACATTTTTAGGAGATTATTCAATTATAAAAATAGTAATGAATTTTTATTATTTTGTAATAAATAATGTAAAGTTCTTACAAGATTCCAATATAATATAAATAGAAAAGTATTGCGCATACACTTTAAAAGTTAAGCACACCTGGTATATTATAATCAATCATAAAATTGCAATTAAAACTTGAATATTTGAGTTTAATATCTAAAAAACTAGACGATATTGAAAAATAATTATACAGCTGAAATCAGAGATAGTTGTTTAAAAGTATTTATAACATTTTTAAGATAGTTTTGTTCAGTTCAAAAATTAAATACTAATAGTATTTTAATTATTTTTTTCTTATTCTTACATTTTGTTGAAAATATTAACGATAAATAAAACAATACTTTTTTAGAACCAGTGTTAAATTAAAAGTACAATCTGTAAGATCAATAAGTGTTGCAAAACTAAGATTAATACGTTATGATTTATAAAAATTTATAATATATTATATACCACAGTTTAATCAGAATTATAAAATGAAAAATACTTGTTATATTAAAGATTATATTATAATAAATAATTATGTGCATTGTAATAATTTAACATAAATATTTTATAATAATACATTATAACCATAATTATAAATAAAAAGTAAAAATTTTAACTAACAATACTCAATGTCGGCATTATTGGTTTATTTTCTATAAATTTATTTGCTTTCAAAAAATCATATTCCCTTATAAATTATAACAACCTTTTATTTAAAATATAAAAAACACAAGCAACAAAAAACAGGAATGCAAAGAATATTACAATCTTATCGGTAAACTCTCGCCTTCCATATTTCTTCAACAATTTTCCAGATTGTGAAATAGTTCCGGCCGTACTTTGCAATTCTTCTTTAGTACTCTGTAAAAAATATTTAATATTATCATAAATACTAAATTAAACTTCCATTTAAAATTAAAAACTATTTACGTTAACATTGGAACTGGAATTAACGAGACTGTCTAAAGTTTCAGCGCTTCTTTGAGTGGTATCTGATAGTTGTCTACTGATCGATAACAGTTGATCGGTTATGCCTAAAAATAAATATTATATAAAATTACACATATATTTTGCTATAAAATACAATAATAATTGGACTAACCTGATGACATTTTGACTAAGCTAGATTTATCAGTTTTCTTCCGTTGTCGTATTTCATTGTCAGTTAAGCTGCCGCCTAATAAGTCATCCTTTAAATTCTTCTGTATTATAAACACGCTCGAGATATTTGCATTCTTAAAAGTATGTAATGAACTGCAATAATTTATATATAAATGAATGTAGTATAAATACATTTATTAACAATTAAAGCATACCTTGTGAATTGCAATCTGTGTGATTCTACTTCAGACATTAACTTTGAGTCGGAGTTGTCTCTTGCATATTGATGTAAAGCGTCGATATCTTTTCGTATATCTGATAACTTGGCTCTTCCCTGCGTGTTTAAGCTATTCAGATCCTCTAAAGACTGTCTACATGCAAGAATATCCTAACATCGAAAGTAATTTACTTAGTTGTGATACTTAATAAATTTGAGGTTACATTTACAATTTATTTTATTTACCTGAATTAAAGCTTTCATTTGAAGATCATGTTGAACTAAATTTTGTCTAATAAACTCCAAAGACAAAGCACTAGTCTTAGAACTCATCTTGACGTTTTCGAACACACACGTCACAACTGACAGCTAGCTTGTTTTAAACACTTCGAGCATAAAGCCGCAAACACTGGCCATGAATCTATTTTAAAAAGTAAAATAAAATTCGATTATATTGTATTATGTCATGCTTATAATAATAAAAATATTAGTATTATATACAATACGTGAAAAAATAAAATATTTTTTGATCAATATTAATATGTTTCATCATAATATAATTAACTAATAATGAAAAATTATATGTAAATCTTGCTTCATAAAAACTGTTTTTTTTTTTTAATTTCATTATATGTATTAGTGCGTAATGCGTATTAATGACACGTGACGCCAACGGACCAATCTGGCTCGGGGATCAATGCTTTTTCTGCCCCAGCCCTCAAATGACACCGTTTCTCCCTGATGTCGACGCGAACAGTTCGGCTTCAGCTTGCGAAAGAACGTCACGAAACCGCCGACTTACCTCTACGACTCCTCGGATTATGCTGCAACTTTCTCGCCTACCTAAACAAAGCCATCGCAAAGAAGAGACGATCAGCAACCACCGATTCTGCGATTGCTCATTTACGTACGTCAGTTTATGGTAATCTTTGACGGCAATTAAATTGAATATACAATTCCACCACGCGTCTTCTTTGCTGGTCATAGCTTTTAAGTATATATTGATTACTTTAACATCGGTATAATATCCAATTTGTGTATCATTACAATAAACTAATTCGGCATTTTTATATGAATTTCCATAAATTAGGTAACAGGCTTAGGTCAGTAAAATTGTGACAGTGTGAAACAAATGGGAGTGTAGGTTCAATGACGTCTTGTAACATAGGAGAGGTGGAGGGGGGGAGTAAAAAAATACGAAAAACCTGTGACATTGTTTATGAAGGCCGTCTTAGTACAAATTATTATAGTTTCTAAACATCGTGTGGCGAATGGATGGTGATAGGTGGCAATCAGACACGGATTGTTATATGATTTACAATTATGTTACATGTTAAAATGATACTGAGTTATCGGCAGACGAGGCACCGCCGCTCGTCAAACTCCCGTCAAGGTCCACCGAAGAATGTGTTACCCTCTATCATTGTCACGTCAGTGTTATCAGAGTGTCGTCTAGGTTTACTGTATTCCCCTCAGCAATTTTCCCACAAAACAGAACGAAATTAAGTTTTTTTCGGTCAAATTGAAGCAAAGCTATATTTCTTTACGAAATTGTGCAAATCTTAATATCAAGCACTATTTTTAATTTTTTTATTTGCTTTGTAAAACTCAGAAGACCGTCAGGTTGAAAACTCTAACAAAATTACATAGCAAATAAAGCTGACTACTTTTTTTTACTGAAGGTCAATACAACTGTTGTTAAGACCTCAGTAAAGTTTAAAAAAAAGCAGCTCTAGTGGTTCGAAACTTCAGCTGACTGATGCTTTCCCGCGATAACCGCTAAAATTGTGACACGTGAATTTATAGCTAAAATGACCACTATAAATAAAAGTGACGCTACTAATTCACCTAAATGGAAAAAGCCAGACGAAGTTATGGCTCTTCATAGATTGAAGAGGAAGAAGAGAGCTTTGCAGGTTAACTATTAATTGAACGTTATTCTATTAATTCGTTTGTAATTGCGATGTATTTAATGAATAGGAACGCATGAAGCAACCTTCGCACAGTTGTCCCAATTTAAACAAAGTTTTTAATAAAGAAACTAAATTTAACTTTAGTAGAATACTGGGAACAGAGAAGAGAAAAAATCCATTTTCAAAGTAAGCGTTTGGAATGAATATGTTATAAAATACGTTTGAGTAATGGCCTAATTTTATTATAGAAACTATGCTGAGAAAGATGACAAGATATTTTGCAAAGATGACAAAGATTGCACCGTATTGGACGAATCTGCAGATAGCACTTTATTCACTCTTTTAGGTTTATCTAATAAAAATACAGGCGCCGAGGGCTCTAGTGAGACAAATGCTCCTATGTCTTTTACAAACATATTGAATAACATCAATAAACAACAGACCGAACAACAGGTATTTATTTGATGGTATTTCTTCATCATAGAATCGTGTCAGATTATGTTTGAATTGCTATTTTAGCATCAAATCGTCGAATGCAATGATAAAAAATACTTACCGGTCGATTGGACTTTGAAGACCAAGATCAGACTGATGTCTCCGAAGCCTTTTGCTTGGAATCAAAAATTAAAAGCCAGCGAAGAAGCATCAGGAATCACCGGGTATGTTTCAATTGAAGAAATCACTTTCATGGTTTAATGATTACTATGTCATTTGTCTATACTTTTTATAAGAATGTGTACATTACATAACACTACTCCGTTTAAAAATCAGCCAGTAGGCAGCATTTAACAAATGCATTTTATCACTATTTTAAACTATTTTGTTCTTTCTAAAAATGTGTGTTTGAGAATACTGTTTCTTTTGTCTTACTTTATAAAAAAAAAATACAATCCTGATTTATTTTATTGAAACTAGCAATGACTATAGATTTTTTTATATACAGTAGACCCCCCTAATAACACGGTAGATTTGAGATGTGCTATTTAGGTGCGTATAGCTGGGAGACTAGAAAGTACTCGTACGTACGTACGAATCAAGTGCGTGTGGTGAGATATCCTCCCTTTGGCTCGCTCACACAAAGTAACGGGCATTCGAATAGCATGTCCCTAATTTAATGTGTTATTGGGAGGGTCTACTGTAGTTTATAATTGGAATAGGTCTCGTAAATAAGTATTACTTCAAAACAGTACAATTTTTTAGTAATAATTATCATTTCACTATAGACAATTATTTTCTGTTTATTGATCTGGGTTTGCATACTACTATAAATTTCCGTTTATTTGCCATAATTGTGTAGGTCGATTTACATCTTTGAACTTCTAATTCGATCTTTAGGTACACATTTAAAATATATCCTTATATAAACCATCATAATATAAATTATTATACAATATTGCTTTTAATACATGAAATACTATCATTCGTCTGTAATAAAATGAGCTTATGAATCTACTAAAAATAATATTTACCTATTTATTACTTAATTTACCTGTATTAAACAGTTCAAAGGTCTAAAGGCCTTTCCAAACAGAGAGCGAAGCGAAGGCGTGGCGAGGCGTTTTTATTTTGTAATACACTGAGTCCTTCGAGTCTCGTCACACAGAAAGCAAATGCGAAGCGTTCCGAGGCGTTTTTATTTTGTAATATATCGAGTCCTTCGAGTTTCGTCACACAGAAAGCGAACGTGAAGTATTCCGAGGCATTTTCACGGCGTTTTTGCGGCGAAGCGAAGGCATGACGATATTTTATTTTTGACTTTTATTATTAAAAAATAAGAAAAAGGGCAAAGAATTTGGGTACACGACATAAATAAAACCCGGGAAGACTATGGAGAGTATCATAGGCTGCATAATTGAATCTTATGAATGAGACTCGAAGGACTCGGTGTATTACAAAATAAAAACGCCTCGCCACGCCTTCGCTTCGTTCTCTGTTTGGATAGGCCTTTAATGTAGGTTCACTGACGACTCATCATTTGTAAACACAATAACCAAATTATTTTATGCCATTCTCAGCATATTTATGTGTTATAAGAATAATCGGGATCAAAAACTAAATTTTATTTACTATCAAAACATAAAGGAATTATAGCTATTAATAAAATGGTTTCCTTTTAGTCAAACGATGGTCACTCAAATTTAATAATTACTAAACAAAACAAAAATAGGTCACCAATAGTATGATTCTGAATAATGCAGTCGAATGAGTGTGCATGTATATATAAAGAAGGATGCGGATTAAGAAGAACCGTTCATGTGCACTTAACCCTTTGAGTAGTGAGTTAATTTTTTAGTATACACCAGGGAGTGAATTAATTTTATGTATTTTCCTATAATTATTTATTTAATATTGCACTTAAAGTAAAATTATATATAATTCAGTGATTCCCAAGGTTTTATTGCTTTGATTTATTTTACTACTTTATAACTAGGCTTTTATGGTTGTATATTTTTTTTTTATATCAATTCAGTGGCTCTCAATATATTTTATAAAATTTACTAACGGGTCGTTTTTCCACCGCGTGATTTGCTAAAATGGGATTTTTCGCAAGAACTGCGCAACAGAGATATAACAAAAAAATGATAACTTTTACATTTAAAAACAAAAATTTATCAAATTTTCTGAATTGTATTGGTACATATGCTAAAATTATTTTATCAGTGGTTTTCAATCTTAGGTCGTATAAGATCAAAATTAAAATCATGAACATTTTTTTTTTAATTTAAAAAAATACTTACAAGGAAACTAAATATCTTGTAAATGCTGGTTTTGAGCTTTTTTGATTCTTATTCCACGAAAATGTAGTGTATCCACATTGAATATAAACTAAAGTAAAATTCAACTTTAGTATGATATTAATGTAGCTTGTCACATGTTTTTATGATTTTTTAATGTTTTTATACATTTTTCTGAACAAGCAATAAAAAATGGTTCCGAATGAAATTTAGTTAAAACACTCTGATAATTATCATATATAAAATTATATTTCAGTCTTCTAAGGGTTAATTTTTTTGTTTATAGCTATGTAAAGCTTTGAGAATAATTTATGATGTAAAAAAAATAATTTACGATTAAATTATACTATCATCTCATATATAAAAAAAGAACTCTTTGATGGTTCCTCACATAGAAGTCGGCATAAAAATAAATAATTATGCGTTAAAATATTTTTTTCTTAGTATTAACATTGATTCATAGATGTCAGCATAAAATGCTTTAGTTTTTTCTGGTAGATACTACCAAACTCGTCGATAAACATCAGAAGTTCTAAAAGGTAGTCACTACCTGTCCCATGGATTACCAGCAGCGGACAAAGCTGGTAGATATTACTTGATCCATCGGTAGTGTTAATATAAAATATTTTTTGTCATGTTCATTTATATCGTACTCTAATTTATTTTCTATAAAAATCATGTACATTAAATCAAATTTAAAAAAATTATTACATAAATATAATATTTCTTATGTAATTATTTCTTCAGTTATATGTAAATATATAACTATCTGGGGCACCTCAAAACAGTAAAAGATCGACCACTGTGCATATACGGTGATACCGCTCAAAAGGTTAAGATATAAATAATAAAAACATAATGAAAGATTAATTAATTAAACTTGTGATAAAGATCCCGAATAATTTACGTAATTTGATCTAAAATTTGCCGATAGTGAAACAAGGTAGACAGATGATTTTTATTGCTAAGTTTAAGTATAAAGGGTTCCATCGAATATCTCAGGCGTTTGATTCGGCTATCTGAAAAATGGTAACAACATCTTTGATTACATAAATAAACAGATTATTGTATTTTATTCTTTAATAATATGAATCATTACATTGAAAAATAATGTCGACAGTTGAAACATTCACACATTATATCTTTGGTATTACCTTGATAATCCGTAGATTTTATATAATGTTTAAATTTAAAGCCTCCTTTATTAGTTTTAGTTTTAATATTATGTAATTTTTAAATGTTAAAGTTTCGTACGCTGCCTGGATACATCAAACTCCAGCACGTTGGATACATCCCATCACGCCAGATTCCATCAAAACTGTTTATATTGGCAACATCCCGTGCTGCCATGGATGAGTCTCTTCCCGAGGACTACGGGCCGAGTGTCGAAAAATAATATAATTGCAACAAACGAAGAAATGAAAGACGCACTTCATAAAGAGTGGACCGAGAGCTTCAGGTCGCTTTTTCAGGTGTGATTTAATTGTGAGCCTATTTTATGAAATGTCGTTTAATTTTTAACAAATACATCGAAATTTTCACTATACCAAAAGAAATAGTTAGTGGAAAAGTATTTATTTTTATATTTAATAATATTATATTTATGACCGACTAATTGTATGATTTAAAATACGACATTTCATATGCGATTATATATTTCAAACAGTTGGTGCGTACGAGGCAATGTCCTTATTTCTACGTGTGTGCGAATACGTTCACGTGTCTATTTAGAGCTGCAGGCATCGGGGGCGTCGTCGAAACTTGCGCGTTTCTCACTCCGACAACTCGAGGCCTTCGACAAACGCTAAAACAAGAAGGTCAATATTTATTTACAATTTTATATATGTATTGCCAATTATTGAATTTATATAATTACAGAAATCGAATTCACAATGCCATTAAAAAGAAACAATAAAAGAAAATCTACCGACAACGAAAAAACACCAAAGAATAACACTTCAGCAGATAGCTGCTACGACACTATGGACGATAACACCGCCAGCACTAAGGATTCACCAGATGCAGACAATTGCGATAATAACGAAGACGATTCGGCGGACGAAGACGATATGGAGTCTGAGGAGTGGCTCCAGAGCTTAGGCGTAGCCGCTGACGAGATCAAAAAGATTAACAATGCTCATATGCGGTTGAAGCAGACGACTGAGAGTTCCGTAGATAATTCAACAGAATCGTTGGTGTGCATTCAAGGAGTCGACGCTCAAGCGTTGTTCAACTTTTTGCTGAACTGCAAGTCTTGCACCCCGTTGACGGGGACCTTCGGAGGAATTCCGCCTACGTTATTATCTCCAACTGCTTTTCAGGGCGGCACGTTGCAAGCTCTCAAGGTAATTTTTTTTTTTTATATAAATAAGGTATGGAGGTGGAGGAAGGGTAGGGTGACCTACTTGGTTAGGAGTATGTTTTTCATACCACCACATAAAAGGTTGTTAAAACTTATGGGTTAGTTTTCTGAATATTTTCAAAAGCATCTATTTTTACAGTAGATTATAAATTTACTTATTTAACCACTTCCCAGTTAAGTACTTTTTTTAAAATTACTCAGACATCCGGTACATACCCACCCTTTCCTATGCAGTGATATAAAAAAATGCAGCGGTTGTAAAACATTTAAGAATATTCGTAAAAATTTAATTTTTAACAAAAGAAAGCCATGATATTTTTCTTGAGAAATTTGCTGATTTATGAGATGAGAATTCACAAAATTAAAATTTCCGAGTTAACTTGGCCATGACCAGGAAGGGGTTAACCTTGTAAAGCTTTTTCCTCTACACAAACTTGAAGCATAGATTACATGTATTAAAATTAATACAAATAATTATATTTTCAGATAAAAAAATAATAACATCGAGAAAAGCGATTTTAATTTACAATATTTTTGCAAATTCACGAGATTTTTGCTCCATATAATTTTATTTTAAATATAAAATGTATGAAGTCCAAAAAATTTTTAAATCAGAGTATTCTTTAGATAAGAAAATTAATAATTACACAAATATTTGTAGCAATATAACAAAAATTTTATTTTTTCTAGTATAAAATCAGGACGTCATTTAAGGGGGAAGCAACTTATATTTATTTATTTGAATGTTACAGTGAATGTGTATTTTTCGGTGAAATTACATTTTCACCAGTAGATATATATTTCTACTAACGAAAATATAATTTAACAGACGTTAGTTAAATTATATACTGCTTTAAAATGTCTGAAACGTAATTTGACAGTTGTGAAACGTCCATTTGCTGTTCAAACCCAACTAATTATAGTTTTAGAACTTTCATTTGGTAAAGTCTAAAATACAAACTAAGCCAACTCATCTCTCAGGGGAAAGTAAGTATGCAGAAGGAAAGTAGACAGGCGTCGCATTTCGCTGCATAGTTTGTCTGCACTTTGATTTTACACTGTTTTAAGAATATAATAGCTATTATTACTGATATTACTTACGGAATTCCGATATGAGAGTATTGGAGTGAATTCAAACCGAATTTTGGTCAATAGGAGGGCGCAAAAATAATTATCACTTCTCAGAAGTCAAAAACTCGCGTCAAAAGCAATTATTTTATTGTTTTTGCTGAGAATTTTTGACTTCTGAGAAGGGATAATTGTTTTTTGCCCTCCTATTGGTCAAAATTCAGTTTAGATGTGCTTAATTCGATTCTTACTTATTTTAAATCATAATATTGTTATAAAAAGTTTAAACATGAATGCTACATAACCGAGCGTTTCCATTGCGACGGCAAAAATGCATGTCATTTAATGAAATACTATGCATATTAATGAAATAAAAAATTAAAAAAAAACAACCACTGACTGAACTTTTTAAAAAATCTGAAATCACGTCCTTGTTCAAAATTAATAATTATATTATATATTTAACAATAATTAATATGTACAATTGAAAATGATCTTCAGATATTTGTTTAAAGCTGATGACGCTTTATCTTTAGGGAAAAACTAATGCATCTGTAATTTAACATAAGAATTAAATAATCTCTTCTTTATGGCAGAAAAACTACAGAATTGTTAGTGATATTCTATGAGCATCAGTAAATCAATAAATTAGTTTGAGAGTAATAGTCAAATTAAACCAATGAAACAATATTTTTTAACCCTTTGGTGGTTGAGCCTTTTGGGACTGTTATCTAAATATTGGTGTATTACCGGTTATACCCGAGTTAACTCAAAAATTTGTATTATATGAATTATTATCTCAAAAATTAAAACAGCATTTTTTTGTTAAAATTTGAATTTTTTTTAATTGTTTTACAATGGCTGCATAGGAAAGGGTGGATCCGTGTCAGACATTTTCGAGTTATTTTTAAAAAAAGTACAGCAAACGGGAAGTGGTTTAAAATGTTTTTTTTTCTGAAGAAATGCCCCAGAGCTTATTAATAATGTATCTGATTCTTTCTTCAATGAACCCAGCAATTTTCGCCAAAGTTGATAATTCGGTAACCAAAGGGGTCAAGTTGCTAATGATGTATAATTCTAACTGTATATGCATATCTGACATGAAAAATAACATTGAATTCAAACTCCTTTTATACTTTGTAACAATTATTTTGTCACCGCCACAAGAATTCGTAATAGAGGGGTTGCAGCCAAACCTTAAAGATTGGATAAAATATCCTTAGTAAACTAAAATTTACTATGTTACATAAAAATATTTAAAATAGGAATAAACCGCCACTGATCACAAATTTATAGATGAGTGACCATGTCAAAATTTTGAAGATTCTAAGTATTTAATAATAATCAAATTTACACAAATAGGATAGACGATATCCAATGAGAAACTATTATATGCTGTGTTATTTTATCTTTATGAAATATCTGTTCATAGGTCCGTGAGAGTGTCGTTCATTCGGAGGACGGAAAATATTACTCAATCGAACTGCGGGGCCCCGTACTGCCGACAACCATACACTCGCTCTGCTCGCTGCTTCAAAGCAATTCCAACTCATTCAGCGCAACCTTCGCCAACATGCAACAGACTATTCCGTTCTCGAAAGCGGCGCAATTAAACATTGAAGGTAAATTTATTTCTTTACTCCGAAGATGCATCAAAAATAGTTTTACATTGCATAACTCAAATTGCAGACGAAAAGTCCAAAGAGAATCCGCCCAACAATATACCCACCGTATTCAACCAAGAGAACTTATCAGACTGCGGACTGAATTCGGAACTATTGCAAATGTTCTGTTCGTCCGATCCCTCGGTCATGGAGACCTTGGATAGTTTGAGATTTTGCCACGAGAAAAAAGCTTATACTTGGTAGTGAAGGATTTGTGTTTTTGATTAAATTATAAGTGTGTGATTGATTATTTCATTAATTTATTGTAATAATTATTTTTGTATATAATTTATTTATAAGAATATAAAATTTTCAATATAAAAATTTGAGTGCATGTTTCAATAGTATGTATGTATGTGTACATCATAGTAATCAATACAGACTCACCCCCCATCTCAGCCAATAAAATCAATATGATTCGCCTCCCCTACTGCATCCCGTAGGAAAGGGGAAGAAATATTTGCATACCTCCATTCATAACACAGATGCATGCATACTTGTAGATATAAAGTTACTGAGAGTTTTATTGATACAAGACTTAAATACATACTTACTTCGAGCTAACGGGAGAGGTAAAATATCAGAGAAGGGCAGTGAATAAAAACAAATTTGCGATGAATAAATTAATGTAAATGTATTGCATGTTTTTAGGTGGAATAACATGAGTGTCATCTTACATATAATTACTTCATCATAAGGGACAAAATTATACAATATATTCGTTAACACAATAAATTAACATTACAAAATATATATGTAAAATGGAAAGAAGCTATCGTCTTACATTTAAGAAGTGGGGAAATACATCGAAAATTCACACTAAGTCACAGTTTTACTACTATCACTTTAAAATGAAAACCCCTCACGAGCTGGAAATAATCCAAATTATACTTTTTACCTAACCATCTTATTAAAAATTATACTAAGTTCTTGCCGTCAGCGCTACTACGTCTCGCACTCACACAACACGTGTTATCACCTTCTTACTAAAAACAAAAATAACAACAACCACAAATAAATATATAACAAATCATAAAATTAAAAAAATCACAACGAAAATGCACAAGAATTAACAAAACGAACGTACGCTCTGATTGCTCGACGACGCAGGTTGACCTGGAACTGAATACTGTGGTCGGAAATTAGTGAAGGTGGCGGCGGGGGCCGCTGCGGGCGAGAAGCCAGGCAGTACCCCGCCCTGGAAACCGCCCGGGAACTGAGACATCTGTTGAGCTATATTCCGAGACAAGAAAAAATACATAAAAATCAGAACAAATTGATCAAACACCTCATATTCCGTACTGACCGGCGGACGCGGGATTACCGGCGGTAGCGGCAAGACGGCTGAGAATGGAACGCTCCGACATCTGAAGCCGCTGCGCCACGGGCGGTATGCGCGCTAAGGTTGCCGGGAGACGAGATACGTCCGACTTCATATCGGATAATAACTCTTCGAGTTGGTTGAGCACCTACAATGAAACATTAATATATATAACACGCAACACAAAAAAATGAGAATGATTGACAATACATACTTTGTGGAGAACTGCATTAGCTGGTTTATTTCCAGCGAGAGATTCTTTGCTCAGATGCTGATGCGATTCAGCCAAGCACTCAACTTCGGCGAAGCGAGCATTTAATGACATTGCAGGATGATTAGGATCCTGAGTCAGGTTCAGGTACGCAGCTCGCCTGAGTTGTTCTTCTATCACCAAAGCCTGCTCCAAAAGCTAATAAAAAAAAAAATGTATCAATAAAATAATATGTATATAAAATATTAATAAAGCATACCTTAAAACGCCTAGCCAGGAACTTGTTTTTGATTTCTAGGAAATTTCCCTTTCCGACATCCATTTTGAAGGGTTCGTTAATGATAGCGAATCGAATATCATTCTGAATATCTTGCCATCTACCATACCCGTGCGTGACGATACCAGCGAGCAACCAATAGTCGTGACGACGATGCCAAATTTCATACTCTCTACCGGGAGCAGCGGCTCTCTCTTCGTTCAACCACAACGTGTGCAATTCTGTGAAGCCTCCATCGGCTATGTTGAACATGAACTTACGTTTCTTAATTTCAAGCTTCAAGGCTTCGTCTTCTTCCGCCTTTTCTTTCTTGACGTCAGTTTCGTCATCCTTAACCAACACAACATCATCATCGTCGCTGATGTCCTTCTTTTCGTCCTTAGCTTTTTCAGTTTTATCCTGCTCTGCCTTATCCTCCTTCTCTTCCTTAACTTCTTCCTTTGGTACGGCAGTCTTATCTTTAATGTCGGATTTTTCGTCTTTATCTGTTTTTTCCGATGCATCCGTCTCCATGTCAGCGTCAGATTTTTTAACATCCTTTTCGCTGACTTCTTCATCGACCGACATTCGCCTATCCTTTTCTACACTATCATCGATCTTATCTTTAGAGTCTTGAGTACTTTCTTCTTTTGTATCGTCTGCGGCGTCAGCTGTAACTTTGTCATCTGATTCCACAGCAGATTTTTCTTTGGTATCCTGTGTTTCAGACGTCTTATCATCTGCGTTATCTTTGCTAGCTGCTTTTTCTTCGTCTTTAACGTCTGATTTTAATTCATCTTTATCGATTACGCTTGAAGTAGGCGGTTGGCTAGGTACCAAGGTGGGAGCGGGCGTAGGGGTGGGAGCCGGAGAAGGCGCCGCACTCGTAGTCGGAGTGGCAGACGAAGGCGCAGGGCTAGGTGCGGCGCTTTCGCCGCCGCCGGAAGCTCCGCCCGTGGTGGAATTAGCAGCGCTTCCAGCGGGCTTTATCGGTTCGCAAGGTTTCCTAATTAATTCTGGCATACTATAATATCCGTTAATGTGTTCAAACTCTTGTACTTTCTTTCTTATGAGAGACATCACTCCTATTCGAGTCAATACATGCTGTCTAGATAGACCTTCACGCGGAACTCCATCAGCGAATGTTTCAGAATTATCCGCGCCGGGTTCGCACAAATGCCTCATGAACAAAGACACGTACGCCTTAAAGTTTCTCTCTGTCTTTCCGCGAAGATCTCTCACTAACCATTGAGAATTAAACGCATCCTGCGGCGGCATACCGTATCGCATAATGGCATTGAGGAACGATTTCCTCTGGCGAGCGTTGAAACCGAGAACTTCTATATTGCCACCGACGCGCGCCAACAAAGGCGGAAGGGGTCGATCCCTCTCTTCCTTTCGCTCCAAGCGACGCTTGCTTCGTCTGCTCAAATCGCCGTTATCATTCTTCTCATCAAAATCATCATCTTCTTTATCATCATCAGTGCCTTGAGAGAAGTCGGAATTGTAATCGGATGCATTCTCTTGCCAAGTGGAATCTTCGCGGGATTCCGTCTGTACGACTCCACCGTCATTATAATTGACCTGTTTCCGGACTCTCTTTCCTTTACCCAGCGTTCTCGAAATATCCTCCTGTTGTTGCTCGTAATGGTGTCGCAGCAGTTTAATCCAATAAGCGGGATCCGTATTCTCGGCTTCTTGTTTGATAATTTCCGTATCAACTTCCTCTTCGCCGTCCCCTTCTTTAGTAGCGTAAGAAGCCACTTTGAAAGAGCTGAGATATTCGTTCGCCCACGATTCTTTCTGCTCTATACCCAAATTAGACCTATCCAACAGTTCGCTCACAGCCTTATCGTCGTAATGAATAGCTTCTTCTTCCTTTCCTTCGTCTTCTTTGAAAAGTTCCTCAGTACCGAACCGTAAAATATCGTCCAATTCCTGTTTTGTGAAATTTGTACCTTTACCGCCCATTCCTGGACGCACAACCAGATGAGTCAACATCATTTTCCTCTTAGCCACCTGCGTGACTCTCTCCTCCACGCTGTTACGCGTGACGAAGCGATATATCATCACTTTGTTGGCTTGGCCTATCCTATGAGCTCTTGAAAAAGCTTGAATATCATTATGAGGATTCCAATCCGAATCGTAAATGATTACAGTATCAGCAGTAGCCAAGTTGATGCCGAGACCTCCCGCTCTCGTAGACAGCAAGAATACAAACTGAGGCGCTCCGGGTGCGTTGAATCGATCGATAGCTTCTTGACGAAGCGACCCAGTGATTCCACCGTCGATTCGCTCATACTTATATCCTTCGCCTTCTAGATAATCCTCCAAAATATCGAGCATTTTCGTCATCTGAGAGAATATGAGCACTCTGTGGCCTTGTTCTTTAAGTTGCCTCAACATTCTACAAAGCAACACCAGCTTACCGGAAGCTTTGATCAAAGCTTGAGTTTCGTAATTTCCGTGCATAGTAATAGGCGCTTCTTCCGAGGCGGCGGGGAATAAATATGGATGATTGCAACATTTTTTCAGATCCATCATTACGTTCAAAAGTGAGACTTGCTGACCGCCGCTCTTAGGATTGAGCGCTTCGAAGTTACGAGTGAGAATATATTTATAATATTTCTTCTGCATCGGTGACAATTCGACTCTGACGATGAACTCAGATTTCGAAGGCATATTTTTAAGCACGTCGGCCTTCAATCTTCGAAGCATGTGGGGTCCTAACATTTCGTGAAGACGTTTAACTTGTTCTTCCTTAGAAACGTCGGCGAATTCGTTTTGGAAAGCGGACAGATCGTTGAATTTATCTTTGCTCAAGAAGTTGAGCAAATGGAAGAGTTCCTCCAAGTTATTTTGCAAAGGAGTACCGGTCAACAGTAACTTATAATTTATGTTATAACCGGCGAGCAAACGGAAGAATTTAGACTGGTTGCTTTTCAGACGATGAGCTTCGTCCACGACGAGGACTGCCCATTCGATGGAGCCTAAACACGCAGAATCGATGGAGATCAATTCGTACGAAGTGAGCAACACGTTGAATTTGATGGAACTAGCTTTGATTTTTGACGGACGGCCGCCGCGGTTAGCTCCTTCTTCGAAGGAAAGTTCGTTCTCGCGAATCACCGCACGAGAATCTTTGTCTCCTACGTAAGTGATGCAATAGAAATCGGGCGCCCACAGTTCGAACTCTCGTTCCCAATTAATAATTGTGGATAAAGGTACGGAGACGAGGAAAGGTCCTTTGCAATGACCTTCCTTATATAACGAATAAAGGAATGTGACAGTCTGGATGGTCTTTCCCAAGCCCATCTCGTCGGCGAGAATAGTATCGATGCCCTGACCCCACGAGTAACGAAGCCAGTTGATACCTTCCAATTGATAAGGATGCAACTGCATACCGGTCTCGTTCAAAAAGGACGGCTGTTGATCGTATTTTTTTTTTAGGTCTGTGGTCGGTCTTTCCGGAGGAGCCGTATAGCGACGAGTCTGCGACACTCTGTCTTCGTCCTCCACCAGTTCTTTTCCTTTGCTCTTTCGACCCGGTTTTCCCTTTTTGCCTTTACGAGGACCGTCAGCCGAACAAGCCGTCCTCAAGTCCATATAATATTCGATCGTAGTTTTCAACAAGGGAATGTCGGCGCCTTCGCCCTCCCACGTGGCCAAATCGTAAGGCAAGTCGCGCCACTTTACAAGATATATTGTAGTACCGTCTCTGAGCGTCCTGTGATTTATGACACGGTGAATTTGCAACCATTCAGGTTTAATACCGTACCTATAGAATTTCTCTTCCAGTATTTTCTCCTGTTTATCTGCCTCTATTCGTTTATCTCTATGTTTGTTCAATCTCTTATACCTGCCGTCGGATTCGTCCAAAGGCTCTTCCAATTTTGGCGGATCTTCCATGTCGTATTTTCGACTGTATATTCTGAACATCAAAGGATGGAACACGTCTAACTGTAATTCTGATATCCAATCGCAATGCCAATACGACTGATCGACCCATTTGACAAAAAATTCTCGTCTCCTTTGTGGCCCTCCCTTCTTATTAGCGTTGGCAGAGTTTCCGTTCAAAGGAGTTTCCGTCCACCTCCAGGTCAAAATCTTTGCCACTTTTCCACTGAGCGGTGGACACTGAATAAAAATCATGATTTATATTAAAACAATTTTATACTATATATTAACCGTATTTTTATATACTCACACCACAACGAGGACATTTCCAATCTCCATCTGGAATTTCATCCAAAGGAGGATTGAGGCAATGAGTGTGATAAGCAGATGGACAAGAATCGCAGCAAAGCAACTCTCCGCCGTCTTTGCAAACTCTATAGATACAATTCAATATAAATTAAATACGTTAAGATTAAAATTTTAAAATAACTCAAATATTACCTGCAAAACTCTTGATGTTCGTCGTCGTCGTCCTGATCATTATTGCCTTCGGCTTCGCAGTGAGGACAAGACCAACGTCCTTCAGGCGTATCTTCGAGTTCAGGTTCCAAACACACCAAGTGATAAGCTCTCGGACAAGTGTCGCACAAGATGATTTCACCCCCTTGTTGACATACCTAAAATGTACACATTAAAATATAAATTTCCAGGTGCAATAAAATATAAAGTGACACAGATAAGATTCTAACCTCGCAATAATCTTGATGCTCTTGTTCGCCATCAGGACCTTCGGGAAATTTGTTGGTCATTTTTAACTTTTTCTTCTTCTTGCTCTTGTTTCCGATCTTAGTTTTCGCTTTGCGACGAGGAAGCGGTTCGCCGTCCGGGCCTTCCGTGGGCGGCGCAGCGACCGTTTCCTCCACAGTTTCATTATTAGCGCTTCGGCTAGGGGCAGGCGCAGCTTTGACTTCAGAATCCTCCGCTTCCGCCAGCATCTGCTCGAATTCAGCATCAGAGTCCGAATTACCACCGCTCGCTTCCGGATCTTCCTCCTTTTTATATTAAAATAAAAGTTACTCATATAATTTTTATATATATACAATTCAAAGAATAAAACTCACGCTACTGGCTCTCTTTCGCTTTCCAAATTTAATCTTCAATGGAGGAACTTTTGGTTTTCGCGACGGTTTTCTTCCTCTAGTTGAGGTTGCTGTCTGTGTTTTAGTACGTCTTCCGCGACCTTTGATACTATCGCTTCCGTCGTCGTCTTCATCTTCGATTTCATCCAAATTATCATCATTCTAAATAAAAAAGTTTAATCATATTATTACAACACTACAACTTATTTCTGTTTTTATCATTCAACACAGGATATTTAATTTAAAATTGTATTTTAAAATCTACATAATAATCATGAATTATTAAATATGTATTCAATCGAAAAAATTTTAAAAAAGTTTTCGTAAATAAAATAAAGTTTTTTAAACTACCTTAGATTGGTTAGCAGCAGCGCGACTAGCTCTAGACGGTTTCGGCGTATACTCTGACATAACGGAGTTATTCGTGTTTTCTTCTGAACCACCGCCTGCCATATTACCGCCTCCGAGATGAGGATTAGATTCGCTGAACATGCGCCACTTTGCGGCAACCAACATCATCAATTTTGACATCGGAACCTATTATAAATAGATCATTAATAATTTTCGCACAGCCACAGCACAGCAATAGAATTAATGCTACCTTTGGATTTTCTTTGACCAACAACGGTCGCACGTGTTGTTGGAACAATTTGTAAGTAGTCAAGTTTTCTAAGTCAGTTTCCGAATACTGAACGTCGACATCCGTCAAGCCGAACGAAGAGCACACTTCTTCGATAGTAGGCATACCTGTATAAATAGAAGCCTTTAAAACTGTGGTTCAATTAAGAGCGTCAATAATATTAAGCGTATCAATACCCGAACCCGGATCGGAAGAAGTAGCCGAAGGAGTGGAAGGTACAGATCGAGCGCTAGTCTTCTGTTTGGCAGCGCGTCCTTTCTTGCTGTTGGAGACCGCGCTCAGCGCATAATCGCTGTCGCCAGCTTCGGCGCCCTCTTCCGCACCAAACTCGCTCTCCTAGAATTTTTTTTATAAGTTTCACTCATCCATCGATTCGAAATATATAATATTAGAAAATCATAAAAAAATATTTACCTCTTCACTTTCATTCTTGCGTTTTTTCTTCTTTTTACGGCCCTTTTTATCATCGCTTCGCGCTCTCCGTTTCTTGCCTTTCTTCTTTTTTCGAACATCCTCGAGAGAATAATCATCATCCTCCTTATTAATCATTTAACAAATTGAATTTGCAAAAAAAAAAGTATACAAACTCGACCGTTTGTGGTAAATATCTACCTTTGGCTGTCCATCGTCCGATTCGCCCGAATTCTCCAAAGGGCCATCATCTTCGACTTCCTCTTCGGCTACAAGAGAGTAAAAATATTGTAAAACATTGCCACCTCAGCAAGTTACATATATCATTAATATTTCTAAAGTCATTGCTGACTTCACTGTTACTGGTTGTGTGGCACATAGAGCCTTCAATTTTCGTTATTACCAAATCGTGAAAAGGTATATGTACATTGAATTGATAATGCTCGTATTTCCCTAATTATTCTGTTGATTACGATTTTCGAAATAAAAGTTCAGAAAAAATAAGACTATCAGAGTTGTGGAATCGAAGTTGTAAAAAATCAACTATTGACTCTTTTTATAATTTTCTTTAACACATTTATGCGCTGAAGACTGTTTATTTTTCGCGCTTCGCCCCTTCCCGGTCATGCCCAAGTTTTATATTTTGTGAATTCTCATCTCAAAAATCAGCAAATTTCTCGAAAAAATTAAAGTTAAAATTTAATTTGTACGAATGTTTTTAATTGTATTACAACGGCTGCATTTTTTTTATACCACTGCATAGGAAAGGGTGGGTCTGTGCCAGATATTTTTGAGTCATTTTTAAGCAAGTACTGCGATCGAGAACTGTTTAAAATAATCAAATCTGATTTAAGAGCTCCCATAAATGCTGACTTATTAAAAGAAATATTTTTTTTTAAGATCTAATTCAGTTTAAATCACAGACAAAAATATTAAATTTAGATGTAGTATTATTAAATATTTAAAATTAGATTTAGTCAAATTGGCAAAATAAAAGCAATGAAATAAGCTTTTTCCCTTGCGAGTAACTATTAAATTTTATTATTATTTATTCTACCTAAGGTATATTATGTATATTTTTTAATAATTTGAAAATCGTTGACATTATTTTTATTGCTATTAATTAAATGGTAACAAAAAATAATCTTATTAAAATTGTTTAAATCGGAGTCAATAAAATTTTAAATAACTCCATAGCCCTGCTTTATATGGATGGCAAATACTTCCCATTATGTCACATAAAATCAAATATTTTAAGACAAAATCTAAAACTTATCAGTGATCAACATCTGCCACCTCTCGGACCATTCAGGAAATCGATTTGAGTTTATGAAATCATCACAGTTGCTATACAATATTAACACTGCAGAAATTTCGCCTGAAGAATATATACCTGTATGAGACGGAGAGAACCTGGATTTAGAGCTGATGACATATATACTGTGACAAACTGCAGTTAAATAATTGTCAGCATCAGTGACGAATGTTGACAGTGAAATAGGCTAACATTTATTTTTAGCACACATTCAGATCAACGTAATTAAAGGTTTCTCTTTCAAAGATATAACAATCAAAATTGGCTTTGCTTTTCTCAACTATTATGATTATCCTATAAGGACTGACTATTATTTCATTCACAGGTCTGTGATAATTTTAATTTTCCAGCTATTTTTCGATTTTGCCACATTTGTAACTATTATTATACCTTTTTAAACATTCATCACGATCTTATTTAAGAATAGCGATATGGAAAATCCAGGAAAAGTAGATAAAATTCCGACAGATTCGATTATTATTCTAATTATTTAATTTGTTTGCTTTAAAAAGTACTTAATGATAATCTAGTACTCTGTATCAGGATGTCACTGAATAATTTTATCAGTTATTTAGGATTGTAATTTTTCTTCTATTTACTATAATAACACTGATCGAATGGGTAAATACATTATATAGCACTTGGGCTTATAACAAATAATTAAATTTTTTCATTGATTTATGATGGCTTATGTTATTTTGATAGGTGTTGATATTAAATAATCTGTTTTATGGTTGTAATGTTGCAACTAAATTGCATTAATTATTGATTTGAATAATTTAAAAAAAATGGTTTTGAAATTTTATATCACAACCATAATAGCTAATTAAAAGTGCGAATCGATAATTAAATTTACTAGTTACACTAGACTAGATGCACTATCAAGTTGACCTTGACGATGTGTTTTTTAAAAATCCGATCATACCAAGTTAAGATGGGTGAAAATAAACAGTAAAAATGTTATATTTTGAAATAGTTGGCGCGTTCGAGTCGTACTAGGTAATTATCGGTCGATCTAGAAAAGTAAAGAAAGTCCCGCACGCTCGACATAACGAAAATTAAAAGCGGCCGGGGGTGGGGGGTGTCGCGAAACAAAGACGCGAAAATCGCGATCGAATGTGCAATATGCACTTTTCCGACGTCTGCCGATAATCTTCGACGGTTAAGGGTGCACGCGGGCGGTGGGCGGCAAACGGCGGGGGGCGCATCGGCCGGTTGACGTTCCGCGAAAAGCGCGTCGCCGCGGAGCGAGGTCGCCATGACGCGCTCCGGAGGCTGTATGCTAATTAGCGCGTCCCGGCGTTTTCGAAACGCCGGCGAACCAGCGAAGGTAGAGTGAAAGACGACGGGGCGCAGGCCTAACAGGGGTCACCGTTCAATCGGGGGGCAGCGGGGGAGGGGGCGGAGGGGGTGGCGGCGCTTTTGCCGCCTGAGCGTTTCGCGTCGCCTTCCGCCGCGAGCTGCAAGCCGCCCCCCGACTTGGACGCGGACGTTTGAGGTTACGTCGGAGCGAGGGGGCGCGCGGGGGTGAAGGGGCGAGGGGGCGGCGGTCGCTCACCTGCCACGGAGCCGTCTAGTTCGGCGTCCGACGCCATCCCGGCTGAGCTGGCGGCGGTCGCGCGCCTGGGAGCACCTGGAAGGCGCGGGCTCTGTCGCGAGCGACTCGGCGTCCGACTTTTCGAAGAACGACGCGAGACGCGAGAGACGCCGCCGCTGTCTCTGCCGCTGGCCGCCTCTGCAGGCGCGCCAACCTGATAGCTCTTTCAGCCGCTAGTTGGCCCGCACCACAACACGCGCTGATTAGCGGCCATGCGCTGCACTATTTCGCGCAATTTACATGCATTCTCTCAATATCGCAATTCTCATCCGAATTATTACAAATAAACTCGAATAAAAACTTATACGAAAATCTGGCTTATTGTAAACTTTACAAGGCCGGCTCTGAGCATATGCAAACGGTTCTGAGCACACATTAGTAGAGATGTACCGGCGGAATAAACCCTGCTCATTTCCAGAAAAAAACGGAATTTTGGGTGGGAATAAACGGCGATGGGAAAATTCGGAAATGGAAAATACGTAAAAAACAGATTGACACATTTTTAGATATAAACATTTCAAAGCTTAATTGAATTTAAGGTTGCATTTACATTGCGCGCAACTACTCTCTTATGAAAGCCACCTTATAAAAAATCACTGACATTTGGAAACAGAAAATATTGAACAACTAGCAGCATTAAGATTTGATAATGCAACGTTTTTTGACGAATTTTTCAAGATTAAAATTTTAAAGAAAACTGTATCAGTCAGAAACTTGATTTGTCCAAAATATATTAAACTTTGTCTTAACATCATTAATCACAATTAATTTTGAATAAATAAATATTTTTGAATATTTTGGATACATTTGTATTTTTGTATATTAATATTTATATATTTTTTTTGTATGTTGTTTTGTCACAAATACTTTAACGCAAAAATAGTGTTTATTACGCTTTTAACAAGTACTTACGACAAATTTAATTTCACTCTCAACTAAGTGGTTCCGATGAACGACTTAAAAGTAAAAATTCAATTAAAAACTGACGAATATATCTTGCATAAAGCTTTCTTGCACACAGCCCGAAATATGGACTATATGTATATATATTCTGAATGAGGGCGTCATTTGATTATATTTAACACTATACTGATATCTCTTCGATTCCTTGAAAAAATTTCAAATATGTAATTTGAACTTTAGTAACGAATTGTAACGAGTGGCAATTAGACGTAAATCAAGCCGCTGCAGTAGTATTTATTAAGAGATATAGTTACCTGCTTACATTTGAAATATGCACGGTGTACGAGGCAGCACCGGCCGTTGTAAGTCCACCAACATAATGTGTCACCTTCACGTCAGTGTTATCAGATTTACGCTAATTTTCGCGCATAATAAACCTGAGATGGTTTTAAAACAAAATTTTCCGTAACGACCTTTTTTTTAGTTTTCTAAGGAAAATTTTCCCAAATGATCTTTGTTATTTTAGAGCACAGGGCATTGAACATTCACATACTGGCCTTGTAAAAGCTATACCAAATTGAAACAGATTGGACCTGTAAAAGCTATACAAAATTGAAAAAAAACATGCTGAACTTTAAAAACACAAATAAAACTTTTCTTTTTTTTATTAAAAAATGAAATATTATTAGTCGAGTATTTAATAAAATTAGAAATAGATAATATTTTGTATTTAATGTTGAAACATAACATTATTATTATAATATTTTATTAAAAATGTTTTATGTGTTTTTTATATGTTTAATAATAAACGATAATTATTAATAATAAAATAATTATAATGCAATATAATATTAGAAAGATATTGATCTAAAAATAAAAAGGAAACTACGTTGGGCCATGGTCATTACAACGATGGCTTAGGACGCCGCGCCATTTTCGAGGAAACGTCAAATTTATTCCGGCGATCGTAAACATCTCTATCGAGATGAATTCGTATACTTAGAAATTGTATTTCCGCTTCCATTATGAACTCGCTGGTTCCGGACTATGAAGACTCGTCTTCCGATTCAGAGTCCGAGCGCTCCGACGACGAGGAAGCGGCGCCAGAGCCGGAATACCCGGCTTCTAACGAACCGATCGTCTACGCCGAAGAAGACTCGGTGTCGAAGCTCCCCAAGCCGAACTTTGATAATTCAACGTCGTCGAAGAATTCCGTTTTCAACAATCCATTCGTCGAAGCGGAAAATGCTAAAAAGGCGATACTAGAAAAGCATGTTAAAATGGTACTGCATACCAGACGTCCTCCTTGAACAAAATTACCAAAAAGACAAATTTGATGAGCTCCCGTAGTAATTTTTTCTTAAAAAATTTCAGTTAACCTTTAAACAAAAATTTTCGAAATGACATTTTAGCTCCCACAGCAATTTGTGCTTCTTTATTCTCCTCGAAAAATAAAACTAAGATGACCTTTTAACATTTTAATGTCGTTTGATATTTTCAAAATCTGTTCACCTTATGGTATATATCTAATTGATTGTACATTTTCTAAATATTTATTTGCTCAGGTTCAACCCAAAGACAAAGTACAAACAATCAACGGGAAAAAGATATGCTGGAACTATCGTAAAGGCAGGTGTCGTTTCGGACATACGTGTACTTTCGCTCACGACACTGATTTATACAAAAACAAAGACGCCGATGATGAGGTATCATAATTATAATATATATCTTTTAAACGTGAGTTACGTAACTGATTTATTTTTTAGTCTGACAAAAACAATACGAAAGCGTCTTCCGGCTCGAATCAAAACATATCCGAGAGCTACAACGGAATGGATCCACAAGACGGAAAGCGAAATAATAAAAAGAAAAGGCCCGGATTAGGCGATAACGTCGTTCCGAGCAAAAAAGTGATGAAATTCTATAAGCACAATAAATTAAAACCAAATTAGGTCAAATATCGCCGCTCTTCCTAGATTAAATGCGTTTAATATATGTATTACACTTTGTTTCAATCGAATCGAGACTAAAGAGTTTTGTTGATCAACTGTCTTTTTCATTTATCTCTCGTCAAATAAATAGATAGGTAAAAAAAAAACAAGTATTCCAAGCATAATTTTATTTTTTAGAAATGAGATTCATCTGATAAAATATAATCGAAAGAAAATCATTCGTTTAAGTTCAATTAAAACGTATACAATAATTGATTAAACCGAACGTCCTAAGAACTAGGATCGATTCGATACTTTAAAATGATATACAAAAACGTCTGCTTTGCGCCGACTTCGGCGAACGCATTATGACACAATATAAGTACCCAAATAAATCAACAAATAACATTTAAAAAGTCGAAAGTATCACTCTACGATATAAGTCCGTGGACTGATTAAATTTTTCATCATAAGACGGATTAAGTTCATTTTAAAATATATATATATATATACATATATATATTTTATTTACAAGAGACTGACTTTTTTTAATTAAAACTCTACACATACATTTATATAAAGTACTCGCATCACAGCCTATAGAAAGCAGAACATCTGAATTCACTAATGAGGTTAACAAATGTTACACTTTTGATATATGTATTAAGAAAAAAATCATATAACACCGATAAAAGCATCTATCAGTTGAAGTGTTCTTCGTAATCCTAAACATCAATAAATTACATTATCAATACAATTGGTAAAACATTATTGCTGCGACTATTACGAGAGCAAAAAAGTTAAGAATCTACGTTTTTAAATAAATAAATACATTCATCGATAATTATGAAGCAAGTCACATGTCTCATCATAAATCATAAATAAATTAAATTGTAAACAATAAAAACGATTCTCTTTTATGAGTTTGTACGAATGAATCTCGATTTACTTCCCCGCCTCGATACGAGGATACGAATCATTGATTTCATCTCAACGTATGTAATAATTTCATAGCAGACATGCACTTTCGATTGTATATTTTGTAAAAAAATATGTTTTTCATATTCAATATTTTTTTGGTTTTAATTCTTTATTTAATAATAATATAAATAGATTTTTTAATAAAAAAAAACACCCAGTTACTTTCTGTATACATTTTCAACTAGAGACACCTTGGAGATGGTACAGAGTCATGCGCTTGGCCCGTTTAAGAATTGAATTTTCATTGCAACCGTCTAACTATAATATGTTATATTTTCATCTCCACTTGAAATTATATATTAAAATGATTTGATTGTTATACGCCTTTGAGAATAAAAGATAGAGAACCAATGGCATATAATAAAAAAAACATTGAATTTTCACAGCTCCACAATTCTCCAAGTTGTCTCTGTTACAATAGCTCGCAGATTGACAAAAATTTTAACACGAAAAACGTCTCTTAACACACCTTAAGAAAATATAATTTTTATTACGCAATAATTAGGTAACTCTACCAATATTTAAACATCAAATATATTTTCATTATAGACACATTTACTTGCAATTGGAAAGATTATTTTGACGCACGTACAATGCCTAAATTTTGAATCTACAAAACATTGCAAAGATTCGTGAATCAGATCGAAACTAAAAATACGCTGATAAAATAATTAATTGATGTAAAAATCATATCGAAGAATGTGGCACTCTCGCTCGCGCGCACACAATTATAATATATCATACATTTAAAACACTCTTGATTGACAAATCAATTGAAACAAATAAAAATTCATCTGTAAATATTGAAATTGCCACAAATAATTGATATGTATAAAAATTTACATTAAATCATAAGTCAAAAAATGGACTAAGAAATATAGGACAAATTAAACTGTTCCGTTCATCTTGCTGACACCGTTAGACATGCCCTGGCACGCTTTCCCGTTGCACTTGTTGCCTTCGGAATCTTGATGCGAAGAATCACCGTTTGTCATATACGTTTGATTGTTCTCTGGCGTTCCATTGAGTTGGATCTTCTTCAGGTTGTTCAAAAGTGTCTCATCTTTACCTGAAACGTAACATTCAATTTATTTTCACTCCAAATTAAGAGTTCAATCAAATTCTACACTGAATCAGCATATAGTTTTATCTAAAAGGACACCTTAGGTTAAATTACACTGTACCTTTTTAAGCCACAAATGTAATTAAAAACGATTTTTTAACTCAAATCGAGTTATCTTTGTGGCAAAAATCTTGTTATACAGCGATCTACAGGTGAAGTTTATACCATTTTATAGTACAGTTCAAGGGACATTTATTGATAATAAAACATCATTAACTACCATCCTATAATGAAATGTATGATTCCTACTATGACTGGTATGTGAGTCTCCATATTACAAAGAGGATCTGAATAAACAAAGGGTTTATCCTTTAATAACTCACAATACTCACTAAAGACCCTCCTGGCTCACTTGACAAATCAACACCTGGCTCACTTTGTTAATAACGACATTGTTAATAAGACTTCATTGTCAACGTAAACCGACTCATACTAACCGTTAACGGAGAGATCGCGACAGAACAGTTTCGAATTGTTCCAGTCTTCCTTCAGCGACAAGTTGAACATTGAATAATCGGGCGTTCCTGTGACTTCTTTCTCGATCTTCAAAAACGTCGGCAACAGCTCCAAGAGTTGCTTTTTCTCGTGAGCGCTATACGTCTCGAGCAGCATCAAACCTTGACACCTAAACGCAAAATTTTAAGTCATATTTTTTAAATTTAATACCGATAAAATAAAACGGAGATGCACTACCTTGGATGCCCGGGCTCTTTGTATATATCCAACTGATAATATTGATTGTTTATGATGAAGCACCTTCTCTTCTTGAATATCGTAAAATGAGTGTCGTCCTTTTGGGACAGCATGTTCAAGTAGTCCCTGTGCGTAAGCTGTGTCTTGACTTCGACCGTCTGACCGTACACTTGCGGCCTCCTGATGGTGTGGATGTAAGACCAGTGGCCCTTCTGGCCCCGTTTTCTCAGCCGGGCCTGTATCTTTCTGCCGTTCGACTGCAGGTAATTGTGGACGACGTCGAAGTCTTGGAACGGAGGGAATTCTTCCACGGGCGGCAGCGGACCCCTCACCAAGAACTTCAGCTTTCTCGAATTGCACAACAACCGGTCGCCAGTGTCCAGTCCGATCTTTTGGCATACGCAAGCAATCATCCGCTTGATCTTTGACTCGAAATCGGTCGAGTTATCGATGACGTCAAAATAGGGATGGCCGACCCAAGCAGCAGCCGCGTTATAATCGAGCTCTTTGGCAAGTTCCAGACCCTCGGATCTGCAAGCGTGATCCTAGAACAATAATTAAACAATTGAATGTTGGTGATTCATTCTATATATAGTATGGAATACATACATCAGTCGAATAGAAATGCTCTGCTCCGTTAGCAGCGGAAACCATGTGGACGATATGGCTGTACCTGTTGTCCCTTAATTCCACATTGTTCCATTTGTTATTCGATATTAACACTTCCCATTTCTCTTTGGATATGACTGTAGATTTAAAATAGTTTTAAATAAACAGCTTCAATCATAAATATAAAATTCATACAATTTTTAACTTACAAGCGCTGGCATCCATGGCACCCCTGTCGCAAATGATGAGACAGTCTCGCTGACAAGAAGAGGCCAATTCGAAGAAAGTGTTTTCAATCTGGATCATGGTCTTAAGCAGGTTCTCTTGAAATTTGAAAGCTGTAAAGAAAATTAATTAAAGTTAATTATAAAATATGAATTTAAATCATAAATAGTAACGACTATATGTTAAGAAAACGAGCATTTTAGATACAAACTAAAGGAAAATTTAAATGAGCAATATATAAAATAATTGTTCCATAAAGCGATTTGTTTGTGCATTAAGATTTACCTTACATAAATGCACAAATAATTCGTTTTATGGAACAAAGTATTTATTTAAATGCACATATCTCTTTAAATAATTCCCTGTTAAATCGCATCCAAATAAATTACGATACAGGAAACATGTTATGAACTACAGAAAATATGATCTTTTTAAAACAATTCCTATTCATAAAAATGTGTGTAGCATTTTTTTAATCAAATAATAGCTATTTTTTGTTGTTGTGAAAATCTTATTAATTATTAAATAAAAAAAAAGGCATAATAATTTTTCTACCATGTTTATATGGCATTCATGGTGTGGGTATAAGATGATGATTGACAAAATTACCCATCATTCATACCAGTGTGTCTGACTTGATTAAGAAGCATCTGAAACAATTTTATCAAATGCTAGTCCATTTGTACACATGTAAGTAACAGACATAATGAACCCTTCACTGCCTAAAAACTGCAGCGGCCATTTTAAGCTACTACTGTGCATTTGCATTGCATGCCTAATTCGTACTACCTTGTCAAGTCGTTAACACTTGAAACATATTTTTTAATTATAAAAATAGCTGGCATTGGGTTCGTTTAGTACGAAAAATACCATGGCACGAAAATGGTTAAACAGGTCGAGACGATTTTAAGGTAAAATATTAGCAGTAAAACTGAACATAAGTTAGGGATTGATGAATGTGCGTAAGTAATAAAAAAGTGACTCGAAATGTGTTTAACTAGAGAAATAAATGAGACGAAGAGTATGATATCTATATTTTTGAACTATTTTAGTTAATATGATCTTTAGCTACAAGGCTAAATAAATAACTTAGTTTAACATGCGTTTTTTGTGATTATGTTGAAATAACAAAATGCACAAATTTGTGCATGCGGTATTCAATGTCCAACAAATCTCATTATGCCCCAGAAAATTCTGCGGGCTGCGTTCAAATTTTAGTTGTGTCTGCTGATGCCTTATATGTACCATTGATTAGTTGCATCATTCGACATTCAATTGAATTGCATTTACGCAACAAGGAAATTCACGCTGAAACCATTTACGTGAACGAGATCGATTGGATTACCGAACTACTTATGACAAAGCCTCACATCAGCTCAACATAATTGGACAGAGGGTACAGCTATATATCAAACTCGATAGAAAAAATATGACAGCTATTAACTGTCAATTATTTTTTCTATCGATTACTCTATCTGTCTAAATTAAAAGTCGAAATCCAACCGATTTTTTCGCATCGACGCGAGTGGAAAATTTCATTCGCGAACACATCTTTATATACCTGCTTTTGTGCATCATAATCGCGTCATAACAAATTGGATCGTGTCGGTTCGTTCTCATTATCGAATCGAAATCATGTCAACGCCCCCCAAACAGTGATAATAAAAAGACTGTACTTAGATCTTCTCTTGGCCGACATTCAAATTTCAACGGGAGATAGACCAAAAAGGCGATGGGAAAGCGAAAAAAAATCATGGGCGTCACGTGAAACCGATAATAATAGATCAGCTGAGTCGATGACGCGCGCAAGTCACATGTAGAAGCACTTCTTGCGCTAATTAATGCAAAGTCAGGCAAAAAAATGACCACTTCCTGTTTTCTTCGCTCTTCAAGGCTGGGGCGAAAAATTGCCAAAATTCCAAATTTGGCCTTTGAAAGTGTTCGACGAATTTTTTGGAGGCTTGGCGGCGAAACCTCTCGCTTGTAATATGCAAATCCGGTACGACTCCAAGTTCAGGGTCAGCACTGGCCAGACCAAAACATAAACATTGCAAAAAGAAGAAACCGCCGTGACGCAGACATGCTGAGCAAATCATAATAAAAACAAACATTCGCAAGAAAATACCCAGACGAAAATACCACGCTTAAAAGTGAATGAATATATGCTAAGTATTTCGCATTCATTCTTCAAATCATCGAGAGTCAAACCTTTCAATGCTAGACATATATAAATTGCACTAGAGCGAAACTGGAATTACACAACTGCAGTTTTATCAGTGGCTGAATCAGCATCAAAAAATGTTCAATGATCATATCTTATAGTGCAGAAGATTCAAATAATAATTAAATTTTTCCAATCATACTTTTAGGCCGGTTTCACACGTGCCGGATGGATTCACCCGGCACCGGGCCGGCACCGTTTACAAAGCTTTCACACGTGGCCGGTCTCTGGCCGGTTTCTGGCCGGTTTCTTCCCAACCCGACCTATAACCCGTCAACTGGTGCCAGTAATTTAGGATTAACGGCTTCACATAAGTCCTTCCACACATTTCGCGTTATTTTTTTATTTTTGTATGTATTCTACTAAAATAATTAAAAGAGATTACATTAATATAATTAAAATTTCGAAGTCTATTTCTTCCGCTATTGCCTAAACACGAGGAATATATATAATATTTTATTACAAGATACCACAATCACTGTCAACGGCCCGGTTCATGTTTGAGTTTTACCCCCATCACACTCAACTCGGTACCCGGCGCCGGACAGTTTAGTGAGCGCGGCCGGCGACAACCCGGCAGTCAGCGCCGAGCCGGCGCCGGGTAGATTTGTCCGGCACGTCTGAAATGATAGTACTAGCCCATACAACACCATCCCCACTACACGGCGCCGGCCCGGTGCCGGACAAATCCACCCGGCACGTGTGAAACCGGCCTTTGAATCAATATGTTCAATATTGCTACATCGTTAATTCCTCTAGGTTCTGATCAATGGTTTTTTTTATTTTATTAATGATATTAACAAAGTTATTTATTATAAATATTTGTAAAAACGTGTCATCCACTAATAAACTACCATTTAGAATAAAAAATAATAGCCGATTTGAGTGTCATATTTCAAGAAAACACATGCAATAAATTTGTCTTGCTATATGCGGATCAATCGAAGAGCTCGAGGACATTGTGTACCTTGTATAATCACCTAGTGCACGGTACCCTCGGGCAAGCGTCTCTGTTCTGATTACCAAATAATGCAACCGACACATTTTTAATAGAAAAGAAGGAATATAAATATTATTTCCAACTAACTTTTACTATTTTCGACAAAGGTATGATGGGATATGATTCACTCGAGTCGCGTCGACGAGCTTGCGTGTTATATTATTATGGCTCATATTTTTCGGATCAGAATTTTAATACAATTATGGTCAGAATTAAGCGACAGAATAAATATTAGATGTGCTTAATATATATTAAATGGTAAGAATTATTTTGACAGATATTCAGAATATTTTTTTTTCAGTCAGTATTTATATTATCTGTATTTTAACATCAATGTCAGTTTTATGTTGTCAGGTGATTAGCATAATAATTCATGGTCATTATCAAGGTGTTTTAGCGCTAACATGTTTGGTGGGGCTCACAACATTATTTGATGTCAATACAACAAACGCTTCGTTTATCGCTCTAAATACCTTAGCGTCCTACATATAATTAAATAGATTTGTTCGTATTGTGATTTATTCATTGGGTGTTCACTGTTCTGACAAACGCTCGCTCGCACCGAACCTGTGCGAGCGATATTTTTTATAAGATATTTTTAAAATAAATAATTTATTGCCTATTTATATATATAATATTTTTTATTAAACCCATTTGATATTTATTCTGATCCTAAGTAATATAATTATAACCAGGTACTTAATAAAATTCTGACCGATTGATCTTTATTCTGACCCAAAGCTGATTTAAAGTATGACCATTTAATTTGTTACCTATTATTATTTCTTTAAATTATAATTTAAATAAATAGTTGAATCAACTTTGGATCAGAATAAATATCAAATCTCGGTCAGAATTTTATTAATTATTATACAACCAACATTTTATTTTATATTCTTATGGTTAACCAGTAATATGTATGTATATATGTGGGATTCAATTTTTGAATTTAGTGGTACGCTAGGTCCGAAATGTTAGATGAGAGGTTCCAGCTTGTTTAAGCTTTAGCGCATCGATCATGAAAGTCCAGTATAAAAACAGGTTAATCCAATTATACCCCTGGATGTGGTGTCAATAAGTGGGCGAGCACTAAGCGTCCCCCAGCATTTTATATTTAGGAAGTTACTTTCTTGAAGAATAAAAATTGTGGTAAGGATTCAAATTTTCAGTTTACAATGCAAAATCATCTGGCATTAAAGGGGTTAAGTTGCTGATATGAAATATTCACAATCCATTGATTCTGGATGCCACCTAATTAAACGCGCTTGCTTTCTTGCGTATTGTTTGAAGTACTACATGCAAGAACAGGACAACTCCTGTTCTTTCATGTAGCACAGCTATCCGACTTTTTAACCGTGTTATCATCCAGGTACTCGCAGTTGTGGTCTAATATATGTTTTTATGTATTGTTTTTTTCTGTATTGAATGCATTGGCATAAAGCCTTGCATATGTATTACTTAATTAAAATTAAAATTTTATACACAATAGAAGTTTTAAGAACTTACATATGATTATATGTAAACTGAAGTTATATATATTGTACTATCATTATTATAAATAACACGCACGTCACAACAGAGTAACGTATATTAAATTTATTTCAATCTATTTTATAATATCGGTTTTTATCAATAACTAATTGTTTACCTTAACACATGTAATTATAACATAATAGCAAAACAATACTACATTTAATTAAAAAAATAAAATTTCGCTACGCGGTTTTATGTTTTAGCATATATTTAAATAACTGAAATACATTCTGGCAATATAAACAAAACAATCGACGATATTTTCGTGTTTCTTATCTGATTTAAATGACATCATGCAAAGTTGTTTAGAGTAAAAAAAAAAGCAGCGAGACGACCGAGAGCGCAATTATTGGCGTACTATACCTCTCTTTTTAGCCAAACTGACGCTAAACAGTAAAGTAAATACTGAGCACGCGACGTCACAGCCATATTTATCAAACAAGCAAATGTTTTGCGTCGACATTTTTCGTCTATATTTATACTATCTAAGCATGAACATTATTTCAGCTTTTTCCGGGAGGGGCAAAAGTAAGCTGCCAATGACCGTTTTTTGACATTCCTATTTCATTAATTAAGATTCATAGTATTTCATTAAAGGACATACATTTTTATGGACAAATTCAAAGGAGGCCTTGTAAATAATCCACGTCAAAAGCAATAAAATCATGTCGTCGCAGTGACACTCGGTTATCTAGTGTTTTTATCAAGACTTTTTATAACAATATTACGACCTATAATAAGCGAGAATTAAATGAAGCATAATTAAATCAAATTTTGACCAATAGAAGAACGCAAAAAACAATTATCACTTCTCAGAAGTCAAAAATCCACGTCAAAAGCAATAAAATCGTGCCGTCGCCGTCGCAGTGGGAACGCTCGTTACCGAGCGTTCCCACTGCGGCGGCGCCGACACGATTTTATTGCTTTTGACGTGCATTTTTGACTTCTGAGAAGTGATAATTGTTTTTGCGCCCTCCTATTGATCAAAATTCGGTTTGAATAAGCTTTGACCAATGCTCTCATATCATAAGTCCATAGTAATATCGGCAAGAATAGCTATCATATTTTTAAAACAAAGTGTAATATCCAGCGTACTTCTTCCGCTTGTTTCCCCCTAAGAGATTAATTGCCTTAGTTTGTATTTTAGACTTGACACAATGAAAGTTTTAAAACTATAATTTGTTTTAAGTTAGGTTTGGGTTTGAACGGCAAATGGATGTTTCGCAACTGTCAAATTGAGTTTCATGGACATTATAGAGCAGCATATAATTTAACCAGCGCAGTTAAATTATATTTTCGCTAGGCTTGGCCATAATAATGGGGCACTCTAATAAATGTGTTATAACTTAAAAAAACGATTAAGGTTGTTTAGTTGCTTATTTTTAATATTTAGTAGGCCCGCCCTTAGCTTTAATTACAGCTGCAACCCTTTTTGGCATGCTGTCAACAAATAACTTGCAGGTGGACGGAGACAATTTTCTCCATTCTATCTGCAATTTTTATCGCAAATCAATTTTGGATTTGCAATTGTGTTGGACATTTCCTTTTAACTTTGCCCATAAATTCTCTAGTATGGGCACAGGGCGTTTTCTTGCTGGAATTGGGTAGTAGCGTAAAAATATTTTCCAGCAGGAATCCATTAAAGTGGATTCCAACATTAACATATAAATGTCGCTATTCATACTACCCTCACAAATATACAAGATTCCCACCCATAACGCTTCCGCCACACTATTTGACTTTGGGTAATACGCAATTAGCTAGATATTATTTTCCGACTCTTCGACGCACGTGTACAACACCAGGGTTCCCGAAAAAATGTTTAAGAAGTATGATTATTTATTATATATTAAAAATATCGATTTAGAATTTTTTTGAATAAATTAAGTTTTTAATACATTTTTTATATTAACCAGCTGTAGTTTAAAATTATCTTAAAGTTGGATTCATAGGACCAAATTAATTTCGCCTAAGCTGTGGTGTTTTCAGGTCCACTCTAACCTTCAAGTTTTATTTATTTCTGAAAGCCACGTTTTGTGTCAGACTTTACAACCTTTGAGTTCCACATCATTGAGCCTTATTCTCAACGTCCGCAAAAAAATGGATGGCCTTCCGTTTACAGAGACTTCAGCGGATAGCTTTGAAGACGTTTTTTGAAGATTTCAAGGGACACGCGAACCAATATTCGATTTTCCTGGGCAATTGTCCTTCGTTTTCTTCCAATTTTTGGCTTTGATTTGTAAGAACCACATCCGTTGAACCGTTTCAAAGCCTTTTGGATAGCGTGTCGTGAACAATTAATGGGTTAACTAATTTCTGATATATTCAATCAATAATATGCAACATGCGAATGCAATAAAATAATATTCGCTCTTTTAGTTTTAGGCATTTTTTAAATGTTTATATCATATTAAAAATAAATTATTAAATAATAAAAAATATAACGACAAATAAAAGCCAAAATTATGCAACTGAACAACTAGACCTGCAATATTTTTTAAAACTCATGTGAGCAATTAAAAACGGTAAATTTCAGAATTACGGTTAAAACTACCTGCTAAAATATTTCGGTTAGACTATGCACTTGTAAAGACTTACACGCCATTTTAAGTGGTGCCCCATTATTATGGCCAAAGATGTACTGTTGAAAATGTATTTGGAATTTACTAGTAAAAATATAACTTCACTGTAACATTTCTACATCGCATGTGAATAAATAACGATAAGTATTAAAATATATATATTACTACATATGGAAAAATGTAAATCATATTATTTTAATAGCACTGTTTTCACTGGTAAAAATACATATCTACCAGTGAAAATGTATTTCGATATGATTTCACTGAAATGACATATTTAAAAAAATATTTTTGGCATAGATTCGAGATCGTTTTTAAGGGATAATCCGAGAATTTGTGGTTTAAAATCAGGGACGTCATTTCTGCTTTTTCTAGAGTGGGGGAGAAGTATGTTAATCAGTTTCATTAAATGACATCTGGGCAAATTCAAGGCAGCGCTAATTGAGATCCACGGATCTAAGTACTAAAGCAAGTGTTTTTTAGTGTAAAATAAGGTGGTGTTATAGACATTCCTGCTCATCGACAAGGATCAGGAGCGGAGACCTCGAGGGGAGGACTCACCGTCGTTGCTGAGAGGTCTGAGGCAGACGGCGGAGCGAGCACATCTCGAGCACAGGTGGGACTCCGCATCGACAGCCAAGTCTGCAAGCCCTGTAACACCACAGTGGCGTGCCAACTAATATTTCGACCGCTCGAGGGATGCGAATCTCGAAATAATCTAGATAACGTTAATGTTAAAACAGCAACAACAACACGCATGTTATAACAACGACTGGTGAGTGATGTGTTACAAAGGTGCGCGAGCTGCGACCTCGCCCTATTCTTCGTTCAAAATAAATAGAACGTTTAAAGGGCTACGCCTAATGTGACCAAGCGGTCTGATTTTTAATCCATTTCTTACTGGACCGGAGCCAAAAGATTTGAGAAACTCATCAGTCAATTTCGCACGGTTTTATTTAGATCTTTGGCTTCTCGGCTTTGTTGTTATTGTTGGGTGATTTATTAAATTACGACTAATGGACCAAAGGGCCGGTTGACAAAATATTTACCCAAGATTATGAGGATTACCACATCGTCAAATAAAGAGTACAGATAGTTGGAATTGGAACTGTAAAATGTCACTCGAAGAAAATATTAATAATGGTTAGAGTTAAAACATGGTCTATAATTCTGTACCATGCTACAATAATATAAACACTTTAGAAGAAAATGATATGTTTTGGTGCTGGGATGAATGAATTATACCTGTCCTAATCCTTTTTGCGTAATTATATGGATTGCAATACCGGTAGTACATTTGCATTATATCTGCTTCACCTCAAGCAAAGCTAACGGTACCTAACAGTTCACAATAAAACTGTTTTGTCACAGAGAAAAGACCACACCCTTGATTTATGATAGGGATGGCTGGCAAAATGAAAACAAAAACAGATTGCATTAATGAAATTCTTTCTACAATTAGTACATTTATATCTCCATTCAGATTGTTGATGTTTACCCAAATAGTCCGTGGAAAATGCTTCACTAAACATTGGTGCTAAATATTAGCACCAACTGAGTCCCGATAATAATATTTAAATAAGAAACGTATTTGAAAATAATACGCGAATATGTATTTAAAAAAAAAATTTACACTGATTAAAACCGATAAAATTTGTATTCAATATTCGAATAGTTAAAATCTACAAATAATTGAGAACCCTAGATGAGATACATACAATTCATTGGATTCTCGACGTGTATTAAACAATTTAATGAAGAACGTTTTGAAGATGCTGAAGGAAGTGTCTACCATAATGTTTTTCTTTAACACAAACCATCCAGCTTCTACACCTACAAGGAGCTGAACAATTTATGTGGAATGGTGCACACCTCTCTTATGTGTGCTACAATATTATTTTAAATATTTATTCGTACATTTCGTGTGTTAAAGTGAACCAATTAGAATAAAAAAAATTGTCGTAAATACGCGTTAAAAGCGCAATAAACCAAAATTCTATTAGTCTTTAAGACTGACCGATTAGTATCCGCAAATGAACCATAAACAACGTTATTGTATTGATACATCCAGACAGACGGTGGAATGCGGAATTACAAGTGCATTATTTCAAAATAACTGTTTGTTCAAACTTCAACGGTTACGCAAAAAATATTATTATAAGAAGAATGTAGGCCGAGTCTAAGAACCTTCTACATATCAATTAGCGTATATAAGCGCATACATAGAGGATATTATTCACTTCCTACGGGAACCTTTATCAAGAACTTTCACTAGTTATTCCCGACCGAAGACCAAGGAAGCAGCTGCTTCCCTTTTCACGTCAACACTGGTCCAGCTACGAGACGCAAACAAAGTTACGAAAACATCACGTTTTTATATTAATTATTTATATACTTAATATTTATATACATTTAATACATATTTTAGAAGCCTGACAATATTAACATACGGCTCGGTATAAACCTGTTCTATGTTTAATTAGTAATAAAGGTTTATAAAAGTCTTAATTAGTTAATGGTGGTCAATTAAGTTTGATCTCACTTTTATTAAATCTAGGTTAACTTATAAATGTGTATTATATATATACATTTATTTGCGATAAATTGTATATTTGTTTCACTATTTTCTACATTATTATTTTCTTTCCCAAATTATGTATATATTGTCAATAAATGTGAATGTATGCTAATATATGCTAAAACGCAACGTTTTATTTAATGCAAAACGCAAAATTCATAAACGAAAAATGCGAAATCACCGCTTTTTGTATAGTCAGATAATTTCGAGTAGTAATAATATGTTTACTCTAAAATTCGTTTTTTATTTATATATTTTTTAATCTATAGTGAATAATGCAATGCTATCTATATTGTGATTTAATGTAAATGATGTCATACTGTACAAAATTTATGTCATCCTATCTAAAAAAAATGTAATACACAATATTAATTAAATTTTAATTAATTACATAATAATTGTATGACTATATTTACTTATCAAGTATGTTTGAATTTATACATATATATTCTAGCTCATCCTTTATTTGTATTTAATTTATAATTATCTCATGTGATTAATCAGGAAGCCATTCTTGTTATATTAAATAAGTGCATAGATTGGAAGACAGTTCTTCAGAGAAAAACGGTTAAAAATTAAAAATGAACAGGCAAAAGTATTTTAAAAAAAAACCCCTTCATGAACGGTGTTATTTTTATAGAATAGGCTCTCGATTAATGATGTATGAAAAATATAGTTTAGGCAGAGGAAGGTGAAGTATAGGGTTATATTTGTTTCGGGGTCTTCGGGTGCAACTAAGCAGAAATTTAACGAATGGTATTCAATATTTACTTTCAAAAAATAAATTGAAAATGTGAGAAAAGGGCGCCACTAATTAAAAGACAAATATTAATAAGTCTCCAAAATGAAGAACGTAGATATTTCAATACTACAAAGTACTAGTAAATGTATTTTTTTAACCCTTAATAGTCCAAAGTGTTGCCCCAAGTCCAAGCAATTTTGAATGAATATATTTAATTAAATAATTTAATGATTATAGAGTCAAATATTTTTCTATATAATATGATATTCTATTTTGGCAGAAACAATTTTAGAAATGAAATTATAAATTTATAATATAAATAGTATATATTAATTTAAAAAAAAAAAAAATATATTTTTTTATTTGAATTTTATTTTTATTATTGCATGGAATTTAATTTAAGAAATGAATTAATATTAATCTTATTAGATTAAAAGAGTTTATTATTTATAAGAATTGTTTTATTATTATTATATAGAGATATGTATATAATATATTAAATATTTATTTATTTTATTTAAAACATTATTAATTTATGGATTAATTTGAGAAGTTATGGACATAGGAGCAGCCAATAAAAAAACAAATGTCAAATACGTGTGAACAAAAGGACCAAACGATATCCATCCGTGAGATTAGGAAAATCTAGGTAAACCTAATATGTGATGATCGTTCGAAATTGTAAGTATATAGTAAGCTCAAGTGACCAGACGTCCTCAAAAATGTTGTCCTCTTTTAACAACCAAAAATTTCTAACTTCCGTAGCAATTTTTTTCTCCGGAAATATAAAATCAAAAATTTTTTGAAATGACTTTTTTAGCTCCTGTAGCAATATATCCTCCTACAATATAATTACTAGCTTACTACATATATATTACAGTGAAGATTTATTTTTCAGTGAAATTATATTTTCACTAGTAGAAATATAATTTCATTAACTAGGCCAATGAAAAAGTATCAAGCAATTGATTTAATTAATTTCACTGATCAATATCAGTGAAAATGTATTGGTACACGTACGTTCAGAACATGTTGCCTCACTGTCTATGGAACTCAATTAGACAGTTGCGAAACGTCCATTTGCTGTTTAAACCCAAACCTAATCCAAACCAACTTGACTTAAGTTTAAGAACTAGTTAGTTTCAGAAATTTATTATGTCAAATTAGATTTGCTTAATTCGTTTAGATTAAACATTTTGCCATTAACATGTGTCGCTTTACGACTACTTTTCAAAATCAAATTTACAACGGTAATAACACCAGGATTTTAAATACCGGTATTACTGAGAGAAAAACGGTCAATACCGGTATTACTAGTATTAACATTTTATTATTATTAATTTGTAATAAAAAAAACGAAAATATAATGTCCATTCGTTCAAAGTTGAATTTAATGTTGTAAACTATTGTAGAATTTTGATACATGCTTGGGAAAAAATCCAAGGAATCAAAACTCGGATCAATTTATTTGAAGATATTGATTAAATATTTAATAACTATTGTCGTCCTCATATAATTTTTTTGAGAAATATAATAAGCAAGCAGGTGACATTTTAGACTAATTATCATTCTGTTTATGCATATTTCGTGTTTCAAATAAGATGCTATAAACAATCTTCCTTACATTCAGGTACTTCTAAAAATACTTTGTGTTGTTTATGAATACTAATAAAAATCAATAATTAGACTGTGTACAAAAACCTTTTTATCTCATATATTATATCGTCGTTTAAGGGGGATGATGACTTCGTAGCACGGTGGAATCTAATTAGAAACATATGTTGCAACAGACGATAAATGACGAGATGTTTTCTCCGAGAAGTGGTGGAGAAGCTGGCGGAGGGATGATGACAGTGGACTTCAATAACTCAGATTGAATACTTTTTTAATATTTTATTCCACACAAACGATTTTTTATTTAAAGCACGCAAATGGACGTTTTACGCATGTCAAATGACAGTAGGTGAAAATATTTTTACCGTAGCTTATATACTAATATTTTTCGTCGTCGGGTGACGACGATATGCGGCACACTCGGTACAAGTAGATAATAATAAATTAGCAAAACATAAAATCTTTGAAATAAAACTTAAAATTCTGTTTTAGTAATGTATATATAAACGTCCCAATAACTCCTTAGACATGAATCAAACTTTTAACGTGGCATTGAATCGATTCAACACAGCATGTCGACCCTCAGCGAGCATCCTGGACGACAAGACGGTCCTTCATGCTCGACAAGAGTCTAATCTAAAGTTTCCCAATCGATGGTAAGAAAACGGAGGCATTCGCGTGACGAACGACGCTTCCAATTGGAGAATAATGGCATTCGATACGCTGCACGACACGAGCGAATTAATAATAGCGATATACAAAAAAATCCTACTTTCTACCCCCAGGTCTGTCGCTAATTCATACATTCGGTAATTCCATTATTGCCAAGAACGCTACTCCGTCACGCCACCGAGACCACAGGATGACATCCAAACGACGACAAGTCAAATTAATAAAAGTACCGTCGGGGAAACCCTACTACCGGTACCAATAAAAGATAAGACACAACCCAGATATTAATTATGCTTCGAGCATTTAGCACAGTACTCCAATTTTCCGCGTAACTTTACTATCGCGCAAGTCGGAACCGAGATGATAACGAACCGCCAGAAATAACCCAAAGAAAGTTGCTAAATTGGCGTATTCACGCAATATAATGAATGCGTGTGTATGTACATGTACGTCAAAATTACGATAAACGGCTCGTTAGCGAGAGACTAGGAGACTGCCAACAATGAACGACGCCAAATAAACGGCAAAGACGAAAACAGACCTCTAATAATATATTATACTCTGTATACGCACATGAACCAAGCGTATGTGTATAATAATGATATTAAAACGCGTAACGTGCTGTGAAAGCTCCGGAAAATAACTGAATTTTCGACATTATCTAGGAGAATCAGTCTTCAACACTCTTTGTGTACGTAATCACTCTCCTTCAGCAAGTTGCGCCACAGGACACCTGCTGGGTTTGGATTTATTGCAATTATGTATGACGTACAAACATATGTGTTATCAATACTATAACACAATACTTTGGTGGATGTAAACTTGAAATATAAATAAGTAATTGTTTATGTACAATGTTACACTCGACTTCCTACCTGGGCTGTCGTTTGAGAAAACGGCGGTTGTTTAAAACCGGCGCGAATTAATTGATATCAAGGAGAAAATTTCTTCAGCTTTTCATACATATAAATGTGGAGGAAAAGTAGCAATATAGAAAGATATGTTGAAGAACTCTCCTGTCATCGGCAGACTTTAATTTTGTTACAACGAAATCAATCCAGGAAATGTATGAAAAAAATCTAAAATAACTAGAAAGGATAAGAAATGTAAAGAACTGCAAAATACAGACCAAATAAGAGACACGACTCAAGAAAAAGCCTATGAGGTAAAGGCCCTTGAACTTGTTTTGACGCACTTGAGTGTGAAGCAACACTACACCTCGCTTTTCTCTTTTTATCGCTCCCTGTACACAACATGATACAAGACCATCGTCGGCTCTTTAGAAGGGAATAATCAAGTTTCTTGATTTTATTTTTAATGAGATAATTAACAATTTTACATGTGTATTATATGCACATACGTTTTCTTGCGATGTTCATTATGATTGTATATTTAACTTTTACCGGACAAAATTTTCTTATTGAATCCACTGCGGTCCAATTTATTTAACCACAAAAATTAAGCTTCCTGCATATTATTTTATATCATTAATTTAGGGTAACCCCTGAACCCGTTCCAGATGTTGGGACCACAACCTGAATAAATACACCCAAGAATGCAACGACAAAAGAAAAAATGTTTCGCTCTATTCTTGTAAATATTATTTATGTATGTATTACAATTCCTTGGTGTTTGTTTATATTTATCCATAGCCAAAAATCAACGTCAAAAGCAATAAAATCGTGCCGTCTCACGATAATATCACGATTTACAATAAGTGAGAATCAAATGAAGAACACCTAAACCGAATTTTGACCAATAGGAGAGCGCAAAAAACAATTATCACTTCTCAGAAGTCAAAAATTCACGTCAAAAGCAATATAATTGTGCCGGCGCCGTCACAGTGGGAACGCTCGGTAATCTGGCGTTCACACTAGAACTTTTATAATAATATTACAAATGAATGAGAAACATATAAACCGAATTTTGTCCAATAGGAGAGCGCAAAAAACAATTGTCCCTTCTCAGAAGTAAAAAATCCACGTCAAAAGCAATAAAATCGTGCCGGCGCCGTAGCAGTGGGAACGCTCGGTAACGAGATTTTATTGCTTTTGACGTGAATTTTTGACTTCTAAGAAGTGATAATTGTTTTTGCGCTGTCCTATTGGACAAAATTCGGTTTGAATATGCTTTGACCAATGCTCTCCTATCATAAGTCCTTAGTAAGATTGGTAAGAATATCGGATTCGCAAAGATTTGTGCAAAGCAATACCAGCATGATAGACCAGTGGTATAGATAGTGTATACCAATACCCAAAATATCTTAGTTCGAATGCCATATCAACATTTGTTTCCGAAGTGATACTTTAAACACGCGTGATTATTGACAGCTGTCTGATTTATAGTGCTGCCAATATAGAAAACTCGAATTGGATCATCCTGAGCAATAATTATGAAGTGATAATTGTTTTTGCGCCCTCATATTGATCAAAATTCGGTTTGAATACACATTGACGAACATCCCATATTCCGAAGGAATAAACATTTCAGATCAGTATATAATTTCATTATCGCCCATCAGTTAAATTATATTTTCGCTATTAGAAATATATATATCTACGGATGAAAATGTATTTGGACTTCACTAGTGAAAGTATAACTTCACTGAAAAATACACATTCACTGTGACATTTATATAATACATCGCATGTAAATGTAATATATATTACTACTAATGAAAAACTTGAAATCATTTAATTTTACTAGCACATGTCAGATAATTTATATTTTCACTGTTAAAAATATATATTTACCGATATAATTTCACTGAAATGACAAAAAACAAAACCATGGATAACAAATCACGCGTCTATGTTTTGAGCGGTGGCGCAGACTGGTCAAAAAATTGTTGCCTAAATCCAGCTATGGATTAACAGATTTTTACGACAAATTTTTTTAATTTGACAATTCCATTTAAAATGCTTAAATCTTTTTACTGTAATATATTGATATTTCTGAGTAACTAAAAAAATAAAATACTGGATAATTATCATTAATTCATTTAAAATAGCGTCAGAAAATATTTTGGGTACGACATGACTTAAAACCAACCAAGAATCGAAGTGTTATACAGTATACACATTTGTGATTGATGATAAAAAATAACACCCTTTTACCAGAAAAAAAAAACACCTTATCAAAAAATATGAATACACTGTAAAAATAAATTTCATAATCTGCGATAAAACTGTTTTTCTTTCAACGATAAAAATATACAACTGCGCATTTCTGATACCGAAAAACCGTGAATACTTTTTATTTAACATGTTCTAGGACCAAGGTAACAAGGTAAATCGATATACGCCAATACAAACAATAATCTGAAATTTATTTGAGACATTTGAATAGCTTTGGAAGTAAGACTGAAAATAAAACACGCTAATATAAATTTAATTAGATTTTTTTACAAAAAATATATTGTTCTTAAAATTGCATTAGACGCTTGATAAATATATTTAAATTCACATGGGACGTTTGCCAGATATCTACAAAGTTATATTTAGATTAAATTATTAAATAAAATATGTTTCTAAAATGTTTTTGTTCTATTAAAAGTAAAACATTCCAATTTAACGTCGGAATTTTCATTCAGAGAAACGTATGTAAAATGGCAACATTTTTCGCATCCAAATTCCAAGTAAATTTAATTTGGCTTCGGTCGTATAACAACCTCTAATTTGAATAATATAATAAATCACATATTATTCGGATTTAAAAGGAAAGATACTGAACTATTATTAGCAGACATCAGTGTTATCAATGCCTATTATTAACAGGCAACTGTAATAAAATCAATCATGGAAACGCTGCACATGACTTCATAGGACTTCTGAGGGAAGCCGTACTTGCTAGAAAAAATCACGGTACTGTGATAAACGGATATAAACAGTACGCCATAGCGGTAGTACGTCACGCGGCTATTATCATAAGCTTCAGAACACATGTGTGCTATAACAACCACGCGGCGTAATAAATCCGACAAGACATCAAAAATAGATAACGGGGAAAAAGAAAATCCCCACAAAGTAAATAAACAAACGATAACAGTAATCACTCGATGAAAACAATTGTCTAATAAAAAAAAACCTTTGATGTTTTTCTTGAGAAGAATGCGTATTTTTTGCATAATTTTCCGCGTTAAGTTTATGAAATTCATAGTCATCTACGTAGCTTTAGAATTTCAAAGACAATAGGAGCTGATAAGCGGAATTTCCATTTGTCAAAATTTGCTAACATAAACAGATCAGAGGTATGTAGACATAACGGCGCTTCATTGTTTTAGAATTTAGATAAATAAAAGAAATGCTTGCATAATAAAAAAAAAGCGGTATTTATGCGTGTACCGCAAATGATTAACTAAAATAGAAGTATTAATTTGTCAACAAAAAATATTAATAAAAACGCTGATAAGTAGTTATCAGAAAATATTTATTATAGATAATGTATAATGGATAATTTTATGTTAAACATAAACACGAATTTAATTTGACATATACTTGTACTCGCGTGTGCTACATTTTTTGCCATTTAGTATATTTTATTATTTTGTGTTTTTAATTGGAAGCTCTTTTTGTTTAACCTAACACATTCCTACATAAAAAAAGCAGCGATTTCCTTGAAATTGAATGATAATGATATTTCCATTATATATTTAATTATATTTACGTATATTGAATATTTCAATACATTTTTAAAGCTAGATAGTATATGTCCAAATGAGTTATAGCATATTTTATTTAATCAAGATTCGAGAGAGAAAATTATATTTTACAAAAAAAAAAAAACAAGTTTAATCAGTGTCGAATCACTAAAAACACCTCTTAAATAAATCTTGAAATTGAAAAAAATTAAAGCTGTACAAAAAAAATCAATGACATAAAAATTGTGACTACACTTTCTAATAGATAATATGTATATGGTTTGTGAATAATATACTTATAAGAAAAACACTTTTCTTGCAAGTAATATATTTGCGACTTGCAGGACAAGTTTATTCGTCACGCCGATATTATAGAAGCGCACGTGACGATTGGAGAAATGTACTGATTAGAGCCACTTGCAAATGGACCTAAGCAAAGAACGTATTATAAATAAAAAAAAATATTTATTTATTTTAAATCTTTCATTCAACCATGATTTTATGTTTTGAAAGAATCAATAATCATATACATATATTTTTTATTTGATGATAATCTTTGCTACATAAGCGTTAACTTAACGCGTCAACACTTCCTGAGTAAACAGTGAGACATCAGTCTATAAATTAGTGACATTTTATTAATTTTAAACTATTATTACATCTTACAATCAATATGTGAGATTACAAAAAGCGATTGAAATTATAATTATATAAATACCAATTCCAAAATTGCAGACACGATAGAAATTTAAAATCACTAGGGTGCAAATGGGATTCGAAAGATAGTATTTCAAGTATACGACAGGCTTTATAATGCGTAACGAAAAATACATATTTATAATAGAAGTGAAATTCTGTTTCTGCCCCCAAATTATCGTATTAGCCCGAATATCGATAATAGGAAAGAGCCTCTCCTATCTCCAAGAGTTTATAAGCGGGAATATAGCGCACTTACAAAATAGACTCCCACCTTTCATGACTTCTAATACTTCACTTCAGACATGTAGCAAATCAACTTACGCCGCTCTTCAGTCCTGGTTCAGATACAAAATCTGAAATCCGAGAATTCAACGCGATCTTAAAATAATACAATTAGAGACAACTAGGCATTCTAGTTTCTCAATATTAATTTATCAATACATAAAAAATATGATTTTCTTGAGAAGTTTTGATATGTAAAATAACATGAATATAGTATGTGATTGTAGATATCTTTATATTATTGATTAACAAAGAACTGGAGGATGATTGAAGAAAATAAAATTCAATATGATGATGATTTGTTATAATGAAGGACCAGAATGGATCTATCTACTTCGATTGATTACAGAGTGCCGAGATTATAACCGAATCATACAGAAATCAGCTGTTGCTACTTTACATTATTTATATTTCGAACAATATAAATATGAAAAAGCTCTTTAGATAATTTAAAAAATTATTGGCGTAATTCTGTGTAAAGCCCCCATACATTTTTGCAATCTGCCGATTCCCACGCGGATTGGTTTCATTTTATCTGATTTTTAATGTAGTTTTTAGATTACCAAAGCAAAGATAATGCCGATTAGCGTAATTGAAATCGTAAATCGTAAACAATTTGTTGACATTTAAATACTTCTGATCTTTATTGAAAGCTTCCAAGAAAGCGTGCATATTTTTAAACATCTGGCACAGACCCATCCTTTCTATTGCGTGGTATAAAAAAATCAGTGGTTGTAAAACATTTAAAAATATTTGTACAATTTAATTTTTAAGCAAAAAGTGTGAATTCTCGATCTGGCAAATTTATAGACAATCTTTACTATTGCACTCAAAATAGAGATTTAATCTCACTTTAACAATAAAAATAAAATTGTTTTTTATTTTCCTAAAACATTATACAGCACATTGTATACAAAGCATATGTTTCTTATGAGTGAGCGATAAAATCTTAATTATTGATAATATCAATGTTTGTATAAAATCAATACCTTTGAATTCTATAAAAATAAACACGCAAGGTTCGCACAAACATGATATTATGATTATCTTTTGATAAAAAGGGTGTGCTTTATTAGGCTTTTTTAACCAGAGCTATAAACCAGTGGAGTAATGAGTGATACGCGAAAGACCTAGGTTCTAATCCTATATGTAATATATATTATTATTTAATTATAATTCATATTAGGTTTTCCTATGTTTTCTAATCTCACGGATGAATATCGCGATTATTAATTCATATCAATCCAAATCATACATGTATTTTTTTAAAGGAAATTTGAATGTGTGCTTCAAAGATTATTCTTAAAAAATAACATAAAATCATTTTAATTTTAACTACTCTTCTTTTGATCTTGTCAAAGAGATCATAATTAGTGATTATTATATAATCATAATTCTGATCGATCATCACAGATTAGGTATAACTAAATTTTTCTAATCTCACAGATCATTATGATTAATTCAAATAGTTATAAAAATCATAATGAGGTACTTAAAACACATATGTAAAAAAAAAAAAATACATCAGGATGTTTTACTGCACGACAACGTTGCTATTGCTACTCGTGAAACCTTATTAATTTTACCAGGAATCCATCGCTTTATATCTTTCTTATAAATTATCGAAAAAGTCAAGTTTTTATATGGGTGCGATTTAACAAGGTATTATTTAAAATATATGTGCACTTAAATAAATACTTTGTTCCATAAAATAAATTATTTGTGCATCATCTGATTTTTTTTCCAGAAGACGAGTCATTCTGACCAATGCTTTCTCGCACCTAATCTGTCCATTAGTAATGCACAAACAAATTGTTTTATGGAACATTACTTTATACATATATTGCTCATTTAAATTGTCATCTACATAAATATATATGAGGACAAATCAATATTTAATTATTGCTAAGAACATAAACGATTAACTAGTAAACATACACATGCCACAAAATGATTCATTCAACTCTGGTTTTATAACTACAAAAGACAATTACATGCATTCAAGAGATCATAAAAGTGTCACATGAAAAGACCGCGATGGAACAACATTTAAGAATAAATAATTGATTAAACTATCGATGAAATATCGCAATGTAAAATAAAAAATCAATCAAAACGGAACTGTCAAAAATAATGTTTAAAAACCAAATCTATTAAAATAGATCTGACTCTGTCACAGACGTTCTTCAAAATCATCTCAAACAGGAGAAGAGCTGTCCTATCAAGATCAACTAAATTTATAGTTCGAAATAAATTTACTCTTTTTTAAATGTGTTAATGAAGGAAGCGACTGGCAAAATGACAGCAAATTTGGAATAACTGAGTGAACGTTGTCTAGGATTAAATTGCGGTTGCTAATGATTTTATCACAGAAAGTTTTTCTCGAACTATTAGAAAATTATCATAACGTAAGCAACTTATCTTAAGTGCTTTGTAAAGCACAATAAACCTTCATCCAGCAGTGGTTAGGTCACAGACGGGAAGTCGAAAAATAAAATACAATAAATTTGGCGACCTTCCAGCAGACGGTTGCCTTGCTTTTTCCCGTTCCTTTTCTGTCTAAGCTTTCCAAAAGCAACCGAATCCACTACGTATCTAGCTAGTAAAATAATCGCAGATAGCAAACTATCTACTTCACCTTTAACCCCCAGCAATGTGACACGTATCTATGCGTTTGCATATTTTCAAAGCATACTATAGATATTCAGTCGTTCGATTCTTATCTCAAAAAGCTGCAATAACAACAGTCAATTGAGAATTTTCCACTGAAACGACGCTTGGTCACGCGAAAAACCAACGCCAATCTCCATAATTTCACGCAACTGATTTTTTTCACAACGTATTCAACTTCTCCCCGAAAAAATCAAACAAACAGCATTTGCACGAAACCATTTACCTTGTCTCGGCATAATGTTATAAAGCGTAATTGCCGTCGAATGACAAACTGTCGTGAGCTGTAGTTTCCTCATATCTCATGTATTACGTCTACTATAATTTAATAGCTGGAATCGACACGCAATTTCAAAGAATTACTCACAGAAAACCGATAATGGTAAAAAACAAACAGAATATAAAGTACACACTGTTCTATAGATTAAAACATATCCAAATGACTTAGCAATACCTGTGTTACAGCAATATATTTAATTACATGTCATACACTAGGTTTTACACAATGACTTTTGAAAAGCATTTAAAACATAAACGACATTTATATGAAATTGTGAGAACGACAGCATAATTAAAAAAATATTTATTGACAATAAATATATTTAAAGTATTAATGTGGTAGACAACATTACTTTTTCATTAAAAAAAATACAATATACTAAAATCAAAGCATGAAACAAAATTAAGAACTTCCCGCTACACGACCCACCAATAAAATTTGTTAATGTTATATAGAGATAGAACTTCTAAATAGAATAAAGAAACACCTTTGTGCATTAAGAAATAAATTATAATATTAAGTAATTTAATATTTCATTTAACTAATGTTTATACATTAAACAAGTTTAATAAATTCTATTTATGTTTATATTAGCTAAATAAAATAATATAATAAATATTAAATAAATAGATAAGATGTACAAAAAAAAGTAGCTACTAATATAAAAGAAAAAATCGATAATTTAAGAAAAAAATTATTAGCAGAAATACTTCTGTTAATGACGTTCGAGCAATGATGAGGACATATCGCAAAATTTGAAAAAATGCGTTAAGGATGCTCAGTTTTGTTATGCGGAGCGCGTGTCACCTTTATAATTTATTAGCGATTTCGGTTCTGTACGATACGCTAGTTTGTAGCGTACTCGAATAGTTATTAGGATTGCAATAATTTGTATCGACATTATTATTTTAATTAATTAATAATAAAAATAGACCTAATAAATAATCCAAGTACCGCTCGCATCTTTTATCATGTTTATTGATTAGCAAACCCCAGATTCGAATATCCCGACAATTATTGTTTCAATATATAAAATATTCTAATTGTATGATTATCCCTTTCAATGTCACTATGATACAACACAGGTGATTATGTTTTGTAGATTTTTTAATTTAATTATGAATTGTTTTTTTTTTTTGCAATTCCAACTAAATCTTATCGATAAGATAATCTCGAAACAAAAACGAACAATCATCGACTAGGGAAAACTGTGTAAGAAAACTGATAGGAAAACATGTTATAAACACTGTGATTAATAGAAAAACACATTATAGAATAAATTGCACTACTTGGAAATCCTATTTAGGTTAATCCCATATGAGTATTATTATATTCTCTGCTTCTGCTTTCAAACAATATGGGCATCGTCGTTATCGTAGTTTTACACCATGGAGATATCGTATTCAACAAAGAAAATGTACGGATTTGAAACAAAAGTGGATTTTGGTATTTCATTTTGTAATACTGGTAGTATATCAACAATATAACGACTTACAATAAGTGAGAAACGAATGAAGCAAATCTAAACTAAATTTTGACCAATAGGAGAGCGAAAAAAACAATTATCACTTCTCAGAAGTCAAAAATCCACGTCAAAAGCAATACAATCGTGCCGGCGCCGTCGCAGTGGGAACTCTCGGTAATCTGGCGCTCACACTAGAACTTGTATAATAATATTACAAATGAATGAGGAACATATAAACCCAATTTTGTCCAATAGGAAAGCGCAAAAAACAATTATCCCTTCTCAGAAGTCAAAAATTCACGTCAAAAGCAATAAAATCGTGTCGGCGCCGCAGTGGGAACGCTCGTTACCGAGCGTTCCCACTGCGATGGCGCCGACACGATTTTATTGCTTCTGACGTGAATTTTTGACTTCTGAGAAGTGATAATTGTTTTTGCGCCCTCCTATTGATCAAAATTCGGTTTGAATATACTTTGACCAATGCTCTCATATCATAAATCCATAGTAATATTGGTAAGAATATCGGATTCACAAAGATTTGTGCAAAGCAATAGCAGCATGATAGACGAGTGGTATAGATAGTGTATACCAATACCCAAAATATCTTAGTTCGAATGCCATATCAACATTTGTTTCCGAAGTGATACTTTAAACACGCGTGATTATTGACAGCTGTCTGATTTACAGTGCTGCCAATATAGAAAACTCGAATTGGATCATCCTGAGCAATTATTAAAAAATATTCTTCTAAACATCCATATGATAAATAATGCTCGGGTCTTAATTTTTCAATATTTTTTTTCATTTGGTATTTAAAACATTTCAGTTAATTTATGAATTTATTTTTATCATCAAATAAACTACCTTTTTCAAGTCACTTCTCAATAGTTTCCACGCTATGAAAATATTTATGTTGTCATAAAAAATGTATTTTAGAAAAATAACATCATAAAACCATTTCCATTTGAGCCACCCTCAAATCAAATCTTAAGCCAGTGATCAGATCTATAGCTTTTTTCGTCATTGACTTGATCCTCTTCTCATGCAGAATGTATATATTATATGATACATACATATGATGCTATACGATCGAAAGCACATCTTATCAATATCAGCACTAACAAGACCAGATGCAACCGGTAGAAACCGACTCATTACATCACATTATCTATCAAAACAAAACGCAGCTGACCCCGTGTCGCTAATCAGATGACACAACTGCGATAAGCAAGCACAGCACCTAGAGTTCACCCAACCTGGCAACAGATGAAAAGCCGTAGCACGGAGGGGGTTGTTTGTGGCCCTAACCCTGACACGCTCTCCGAGCCTCGACCTTCGCCTTGATGCAATCTCAGCATGGTGTAATTCGATGACACAATCGATCCGCCACCAAACCCCCTCACGTGCCGAGAAAATGAAAGGTCACATTGCGCCAAGAACGGTCACCGATTGACCTATCGATTCTGACGTCGGTGTACATTTAAAATTTCAGAGCAGCATTGACTATTCATATACTGATTGATGGTGCTTTAGGAATGCCATAGAACACTGTTTAAAGTATGCACAGTTGCTTTCTGGTCCTATTGTCGCAGTTACCTTGTGGCTTATCGCCCAGGTACTAAAATGCGTTTAGAAATTCATAGGTAAACAGGAGGCACATTTCTGCTTCATGGACGGCCTTACACGCTTAAACTAATAAATTACACAAACAGCCAACTTATCAATCGAGATTCATTGAAGGCGCCAATAATGTCCGACAAGTTGATTGAGGTTAAACGAAGAGAAATCAAGCGTTGGTTTAAAAAAACCGACAAGAGATTGTATCAATGAAGCATTGAATAACTCATTTTTTTCACTCTGAGCTTTGAACTTGAAAAATCAAAATATCTAAATGGCGGTATCAAGGATGGTCGTAAAGAAATCAGAGACGTCATTTGGGGGGGTGGGAGAACCCTTGAATTTGGCCAGGAAAATGCATGTCATTTAATGAAATTATTTCTGAATACATTTTCACCGATAGATATATATATTTTTAACAGTGAAAATATAATTTATCTGGCAGGTGCTAGTAAAATTATATGATTTCAACTTTTCCATAAGTAGTAGTAATATATACATTTACATACTTATCATTATTTATTTACATGCGATGTATAAATGTTACAGTGAATGTATTTTTCAGGGAAGATATATTTTCACTACAGAAGTCCAAATATATTTTCACGAGTAGATATATATTTCTACTAGCGAAAATATAATTTAACTAATAGGCACCAGTGAAATTATATACTACTCTAAAACATCTATGAGTAAATTTGACAGTCAAACCTAACCTACACTAAATAACCAAACCCAACGTAACCTAATAAAAGTTTTAAGACTAACCAGTTTTGGGTTGAAATATTATAGTATTTTGTCAGACAATGTGACGGGAATCTGTGAATCTTTGATCTTTGAAACAACGAGTGCCGAATCATCCTTTTGTAAACAAATACAATTCTATTTATAATGACTAGTGAAATTGTAAATTCATTTTTTGATACGTTTTAACCCTTTTAGTGCCAAGTAAAATTAGGCGGTGTATGCTAAGAATGCAAAGCATTTTTTGGCAATGATGATTTTATAAATATATTTTTTTTGTGTGAACCACTATTTATTATAGGAACAAAATTAAATCCAGTTTATACAAGTAAATACACATTAAATATAGAAAAAAATATATAAAACTAGAAACAGACACCCGCGTCCTAGCGGTATTCATGTCGTCGTTCATAAGCGGACACCGGCGCCCTTACAGCATTCAAACGGTTAACTTGAGTTAGAGAAATAAAATGTATACTACTAGTGAAAATATTTTATTTTGTTTAAAAAGTATAGATTTTTTATAGCCGTTTTTATTACTTTACTGATACTAACGACATTATTTTGAAATTGTTACATTGGGAATAATGTTGCGCTCAAAGGATTTAATTAAATCATTTGCATGGAAGTTATGATGGCTATAAATTTGTTAAATTGAAATCGATACAAAATTTTACATGTAGAGTTATATAATCTTTATGGTCCAATTTATAAGTAATGCATATTTCAAATAATTCATATAGCAACGTTTTACATTGAGTCATATAAAAATAATAAGGACGATTAAAAAAATATTCACGTTCTAAAAATAAGTAATACAGAAGTAGAATAATTTATCACTATAAAAAATCGCAGCAAATTATTTTTTTGCAATTTAAATACCAGAAAAAATACTTTTAAAAAATACTCAAACCTAACATAACTTAACAAAAAATTCTCAACTTGTTTTTAGATCAAATCCATAATACAAACTAAGCTAACTAAACTTTTTAGGGAAAATAAGCGGAAGAAAAAGTACAGATACACGTCACATTTCACATATTGCTCCATAGTTAGTCTACACCTAAGTATTACACTATGTTTTAAAATATGAATTATGAAAATTTGACAGTTGCGATACGTTCATTTTCTGTTTAAGCCCAAACCTAACCTAAAACAAATTATAGTCTTAGAACTTTCATTGTGTCAAGTCCATAATACAGACTAGGGCAATTAATCTCTCAGGAGGAAATAAGCTGAAGAAGTAAATTTGATATTACACTTTGTTTTAAAAATATGACAGTTATCCTTACCGATATTTTTTAAGACCTATGATATGAAAAATTCACGGCAAAAGCGATAAAACCGTACCGAGCGTTCCCACTGCAACGGCGACAGCACGATTTTATCGCTTTTGACGTAGATTTTTGACTTCTGAGACGTGATAATTGTTTTTTGCGCTCTCCTATTAGTCAAAATTCGGTTTAGATGTGCTACATTTAATTTTTAATAATATTATAAAAAGTTGTAATTTAAGCGCTAGATAACCGAGCATTTCCACTGCGACGCTTATTGCTTTTGACGTGAATTTTTAACTTCTGAGAAGGGATAATTGTTTTTTACTTGTAATTTTATTGCTTTTGACGTGGATTCTGAACATGGACCCCTTGAATTTGTCAGAAAAATGCATATCATTTAATGAAATACTATAAATCTTAATGAAATGGAAAATTTTTAAAATCGACCACTAAAATGACGTCCTAGAAATAAATCGTCACATTGTATTAATAAACAATAGATCAAAGACGAAACTAATGGTAGTCGATAGTCAAGCAAGGTTCGCATATTAAATTCTAAACATGAACTATGTATAAAAGAGAACCGGAGAACTTATACTTACGTACATATGTATGTGAAGCAGAATAATTCTCTGAATTAAATATAATCTAGACTAGCAAAGTATTTAAAAAGTAATAAAGGACCTTTATCATACACCAATTTTCAACTTTTTATTTGTCACAAATTTAATTTAACTCGAATTATATGTAAAACGTTGCTGTTGACAATTAGCTTTGTACTATGGAGTCACGTGTTTAAGATACCGTAGAAATTTATTCTACATTTTACATTATAATTCACTATTTTTTGTTAATTACTATTTTATGAACCCTTTGGTTGCCGAGTCTTTTCGATGTATTACATAATAAAAATGTCAATGGAAATACCCTGCAGTCTATTAAAAATGTATCAGATTCTATCTCCAACGATTACGTAAGATTCGGCATTTATGTTTCAAAATAACAAAAGCCGATATAGAGTATTTCGGCAATCAAAAGGTTATGTGACAAAACATATATTTACTAACAGCACACTAGAATGAGAAAACGATCTAAAAAGCTACTGATCATTGTAAAACAATCCTTATAAACTGAAATCAATCGCCCAAAGAAAAAAAACGAATTCCTCATAACATAATGAGTGATAAAGCTTATTATGAATCAATCTCAATTATGCAAAGTAATAACAAAATTCCCTTATTTTGGAAAATAATAAATTAAATTATAATTATGTTGAGCACATTCTTGACTTTCGCATCACTGTATATAACAGTGTGTATGTCACAATAATAAATCAGATATATTTTATTAGTGTAATAAAAAAGTTTGTTTTATACATAAAAATTTTGCAATTTTGATTTACATACATATGAAAATTGAGCGTAGCTCAGTGAAACATTCAGCGGAAAATTTGAACTGCCTTCACTGCACAATTTTTCGTGAAATATAATGAAAAATATTGAAATTTTATCCGATCCTTAAAAAACCGAGGAAAGCAGCTGTCCCAAGAGTTCAAACCGATCTTTGATACGACACGTGCACAAAAATAATTAGTAATTGAAAATAACTTTGAACCTTTTTTACTATCTATAAAAAAACAGTATAGTTATTTAAAAAAAAAAACAATGGTATTGCCTCATATTCTTCAGCTCGATTCTTTCATTATTAGTATTGATAGCAGGCATTTATTTGAAAGCAAGTTATTGCTGCTTTTATAAATAGTTGTACCAAATTTTGAATGTCTCTATTAACCACAACGCTATTGCTTCTAAGCAAACGTTCTTAATGAAACAAATTATATTCAACAATTACATTTGAATATAAACCTTAAATAAAATAAGGATCGTCAAAATGTCCCTAAATGTGATAACGACGCAACGCAAAATCCCTTGAAAGATAGAAAACGTGATGAGACGATAATAAAAATATAGAAATTTTGATTAAGCACGCGTTTTAAAGAGTGCCAGGGATGGCAATAGTTTTGAGCCACGCCAAACAGTTGATCGGTGGTCGTCGACTGGATTAAAGAGGACAGCGCAGTTATTTTTTCTTGACCTGAAGTCAGTGTTTATTATACAGCGCAATGGAGATTCGTCCGAGGGAATTCATTGGGCGATGGGAGGCGACGGAAAAGTGGGCAAAAAGTTTTTGTTCAAAAATTAATGTTTTAGGCGTTTTATATTTATAAAAAAGTTAATAGTTTTTGCATAAAACATAATGCGTTTTAGGATATTTTTAAGCGGCTGCTGTAATCGTTTATTCAGTAAATTATTTTTTTTATCAAAATTGTTTTTAATTTTTCATAAATAATTAATCATATTTTATGTAAAAAGAGTTATTTTATATAGAATATTTTTGTCACACAAGAAAAAAAGTATTATTAAGGTTAATATTTCAAATATGGTTCTTCCTCCAATACTCAAGATTTTTATGTGACAATTGATTCAAAATAAACTTTATTTGCATACATTATTATAATTCCTGTTTACAAAATAAAATATTTTTGTAACCTAAATATAAAAATATATCTATAGCAATGATTGAAAATTAAAAAATAGCCCATAAATATTAAAAATTTAAGTGAGAAAATTGAAAAACAAGTTTCACATTAAAACATTACTCTATTATAAAGTTATTTTTTGCTTAAATAAATATGTGAGGCTCACACTGCTTTAAACCATTAACCTGGTGACCGCCATTAAGCAGACCTCAACGCCGAACTTTCGTCACTGAGCACATGGCCTCGTTTAAGGCATCCAGTACAGTCAGCATATCCTCAGGAGGACGATACTAGAACGCACCCCGTCAACAATAGCGCCTAGATGACGCATCGCCTAGGGTCGGTGCCCCCGGATAATATGCGCCATAAGACAGTTTAAGCTTAAAATGCGTTTCCCGAAAGTTTTCATGTTTTACTAAATTAAATGACATTTAATTTTAAACTTTTAATGGTAAAAGGGTCAAGAAATAAATTAAATATCAATGGGAAAAACAATATAAATTAAAAGAAAATCCTTATATGGTAAACGTAACTTTATACATCTAAGACACACTGTGGAAAATCGCTTGATGCGGAAAATAATTCTCCGAATACATAAGACAGAAATTTTTCAATACTAGTAGAATTGCAGAAAAATAAATGACCCTTAATCACAAAGAAATCGACAGGAAAGAAAGTAAATATCATAGCGTGATTATGTATTCTCATAAAGTTCAGCTTCAATCTGATAGTTGAAAATCTACTTTCAAATGTCTTTTTATATGTACGACCGCGAGACTGTAAAAACCTTAAGCGACATTGATCAGGTGAAATGCAAAACGTATCGATATTTTGGTCGTAAGGGGTGAGCGAAGTGCACCCTTGACCCATTACCGCCACCATCCCTCGACTCCTGCCCCAGATTTTGATATTCCACATACACAATAAAAATACGAATGATTCAACTATTAACGAATACTTATATCTGCGACCAAAGCCGCCCAAGGAATTTAAGAAAAAAACGTTAATATACGCATTCATTATAACAATCCGGAAATATCTGAGTCTTTTTATAGACGTTGGTACAACAAGATTATTTCTTATCGAGATTCTACGGCGCAATATCGAAATGCAAAACCCGACTTTGGTTACATTAGCATATGAAAGGTCTTTAACCTATAGATTTGCTTTTATAATTTAAAAATGGTTAATATTAACTGACACGCTTGTCAAGAAGATGCTCAGAATTGATAATAATAAGTGAAGATTGGCGTGCCAAGAATAGCTCGGATAGTTTCGCAAAAGTTTTCAACTAACTCGTGACCAGGAAGAAGCGCCTGCCACTTGTTGATGTAGTATATCGATTTTAAAGCTCCACGATGCCACCATCCTTTGACCTAGCACTCTACACGAATTGGAAGTGAAGCGACCTCTGAAGCAATTAGGGGCGGAATTCTTCTGCCCGAGTGGTCATTATTACGTGGTCACACGGGACAAATCGATCAGCCGTGGGACCTTGAAACGTGACATTCGAAACCTTTCAGGGAATTACTGTCCGATTGGTATGAGCACTTTAAGCTTATTATCCTGAAGGTGAGTATAAAGTTTACAGTTGTATATCAGATTTGAAGGCATACTTTCCATGACCATGCTTCAAGGGAAAATTTAATAGGTACATAGCCTTTGTCACCTTGTGTTATACAAAATAGTTATAACGTAACAATAAAAATGACCCTGATGTTATGTAACAAATTGAAGTTATGTTATACATTTGATACAGTAAAAATATGATTATTTTTAATTTAAAAAAATACAGCTAGCAATGAACGGGTTAAGAGCAAAAATTCTAAAATTAACATCGAGCACCATTGAAAAGATACACCAGCCACAGTTTCAGCTGTGGGCGAAAATATATTCACGCGAATAGCTCCGAGAAAAATATTACAAAATTACACGAATAGTTGACGCACATTTTGAGAATCTCCGTAGAGTATTTTGTCGCAATTTCACGAGCAGTACCATTTATCTATCCGTTTGCGATTAACGGGCATTCCTTCGAGTTTGACCAGTGATTTCGGGTGCATTATCTATTTGAAGAAAATGCTTTTAGTCTACGATAAGATCGCAAAATATGTGAAAACATGTACAATTAACAAAGAATGCTCGTTTATCTGAAGCATGCAAGTTAGTATGTAAAAACTATAAACGGAACGATACTAAATATAGTGACTCAAAAAAGGCAGTTCTACTATATTATTTTTAATATACAAGTGCAGATAAAATAACAGTAAAATAAAGTTTCAAATGTGAACCAAAAATATCAAAAATATTATGAACCATATATGAACAGGAAAAATAAAAAAATATTTATATTATATATGTATGAGCTTCTCGTTAATAAATAAATGGTATAGAATCTATAGATTCTTCAATTGCCAGAAATTAACCCTTTATTTTAAAATTGTCACATAAATAATCTGATTAAAGTATTTTTTTTTACAGTATGAAAGACACTTTAAAATGAACTTTATTGACTAGCATTAAGAGTTTAAGAAATATATGCGTTCAACCACCTTTGGCGTTAGTGCCGATTCGCATTAACCCGAGTGACGCTCGCGCGTTTCTACTTGTCTATATTACATACGATCAGGGATTTTTTGTCATGTAACGCGGTGGAACGGCGTTCCGGCACCTTTTTTACTAGTACTACTGATGTTTAAAAATCGATTGTCAATCTGCGTAGCATTTTATTTCTTTATTTTAACGTAAATATGACGTCATTATTTTAATTTTCCTTATTTTAAAGTGTAAAAATTTAACCCCAAGTTTAAAAATGAAAGAAAATCGTCGGTCCCAATAAAAAAGGCCAAACCAATAACAGAAACGACGACAGAAAATATGGAAACATTGGTATGATAAGAAGCAATGAAAAGTATGGATACAAAATATGTAGAGATAAGATTTTTTTCTACTATATATCGATTTTCAATAAGTGAGAATCAAATGAAGAACATCTAAACCTAATTTTGACCAATAGGAGAGCGCAAAAAACAATTATCCCTTCTCAGAAGTCAAAAATCCACGTCAAAAGCAATAAAATCGTACCGTCGCCGTCGCAGTGGGAACGCTCGTAACGAGCGTTCCCACTGCGACGGCGCCGACACGATTTTATTGCTTTTGACGTGAATTTTTGACTTCTGAGAAGTGATAATTGTTTTTGCGCCCTCCTATTGATCAAAATTCGGTTTGAATACACTTTGATCAATACTCCCACATCAATAAATTTTGAAATAAATAAATCTAGTAAAACGCTTGACAAGAAGTGAGTTCCGGCACCTCTTTTGCATTAGATTAGTTTTTTTGCATTTTTATTTTTAATTATTTTTCTTTTTAAATTATGTAAAAAAATGTAATATAAAATAATAAAACCTGATGTTTTTGATTACTTTTTTGTTTAAAAAAAAACGAGCATTAAGTTTTAGGATAACGTGTATACGTAGTGGTGTCATCTCGTTCAAACATATTTTTTAAAAGCGCAGTTAAACTTAAGGAGCCTCGCATTTTTTTGTAAAAATATCGCGCTACTTGGCTTAAATTTGAACGATATTTTTTTTATTTAAATTTATTTACCTTCAATTTCACAGTGCGCAGCTGAATTAATCATAAGATAGAAATATAACAGATAGGTGTTAATGAAAATTTAGACTTGAAGTAATTTATAAGCCACTAATTTAACACCACTACGTATATACTTATATATTAAGTAAATCAAATTGAATTTAAATTTACTAATAGATAATACATACAGTACTATGCATCTTGCGTAATATTTTTTTATTTTTTTGTGTTATTCCTTAACCCTTTGAGTAGTGAGTTAATTGTACGTACTGCTATAAAATGTAAATATATGAAACTCGATTCGACAGTTGCAAAACGTGCATTTGCTGTTCAAACCAAAACCTAACCTACACGAATTAACCAAACCTAAAGTCCAAAATACAAATTAAACCAATTCATTTCTCAGGGTAAAATTAGCGGAAGTAGATGTACGGAAAGAAGTCGCATTTTGCTCCATAGTTTGTCGACATTTCGATTTTACACTATGTTTTAAAAATATAATAGTTATCCTTACGGACTACTGATATAGGAGCATTAATTAAAGTGTATTCAAACCGAATTTTGGTCAATAAAGGGGCGCAAAAACAATTATCACTTCTCAGAAGTAAAAAAATCACGTCAAAAGCAATAAAATCCTGTCGGCGCCGTCGCAGTGGGAACGTTACTTTTAAATATCTTTATAAAATAAATAAAAGTGGTGGTTCAATGGTAATATTAATTTATAGCAATAAAATATTACCAATATTATATTAACACATTGAATATCGCAGTTTATTTGCGATAATTGGGACAAAAACTTTTTTTTTTAAATCAATTTTTTTTTATTGTATTTGCAATGGTCAAGTCAAATTAAGGATCCAGTATCAATAAAAAAATAGTGTTAAAAAAGTTTTGGAGCCATTGATCGAGACCATATCAGAGCTAATTATTAGCGGTTAATTTCAGAAGACTTTAACTACGAAACACAAAGAATCGATTTTTTGCATTATTTTAGTTAATACATATATTAGTTACTATACAATTTAAGGTGTATTTTTTGTATGAAGTTAAAATGCCAAAACACAGTGTTATTATAATTATAAATAATACGAATAAATCGAAATATTTACTAAAATCATTGATCATATCTAAAATTGGTTTTTCAATATATATAAATGTATTTTATATCTATATTATAAACAAACAAACATACTATTGCTAGACGTTATCATTTTAAACGTTCATATCAAGTAAATAGATAACTAATGAAACATATATGACTCACAATACGATTAACTGCTTTAACTAAGAACTGCCTTAATTAGATCATTCTCTACAATTTGGATACATAACAAAATAATAAAATGAATCGACTCACCCTGTTCGGCGCTGAGGTCTGAAAACTTGATACCGCCGCTGTAAAATGAAAATCGATTGGAAACGTGATCGTCACCCGTGGCAGATCGTCGAGGTGCCGTCTCTCTGACGGAGACGACTCCTCGACGCTATGCGCTAAATGACGTTAATAACCCAATGATGGAATGGATGTTGTTGTTTTAAACAGATTTGTGAGCATGACGGATGGGTCGTACACAGTAATGCATTTATGTAGTATGTATGTTTCAGATTTCGTACCTGAGCAGGATGGTGGCTGTTTCCGGCACGCGGAATACCTGCAAATAAACTCAGTGTGGAGCCACTTTCGTTATCGGGGCGGCACGCGGGCCACCCTTAATTTTTTTTAATCGGAAACAAACAGATCCGGCGGTTTTACAATACGTACGATAATATAAATACTATGACTGTAGTGGGAGTTTAAAAATACATTCATATTTAATCAATGAAATCTGTCGATTAATAGTCCAAACGCTTTCCCTCAATTTACTTACCGATGTCACCGCCATGTAGCACTGAGTGAAGTTAAATGATATTTTATTGTATGTTTAAGGAAACGCTGACTTTGTCATTAACAAATTATGACAATGCGGTTATTTGCAGTTTAATAAACATGTTTAGGAAATAAGCTAGGTATATTTTAGTTTGAGAATCAGAAGCTCTTGCAAAGTGCCCCATTTGACTGTTAAAAATCTTTCTTAGCCTGTAATGTATGCCTTTTAAAACAGTTGACTAAAATGTATACTGTTAACTGTAGCGTTAACCATGGTTATCTACGAAGGAAATAAACGACATGCCAAGTTCAAAATTAACATGTTCCTGCTACACATATGCAAATAACAATAGTAAACTAACAGCATTCAATTGGATATAATAGCTTATGTATCATTTAAAATAAAAACTAGTACACCTTGATATTTTAGTGGTAATTTAATATATGATAAATAATAGCGAAACAAGGTAAGCTTCAGTAAAATATTTTATTTTTATTATATGCTCTTCAAACTTTTAGAAATATTTTTTTGATGAATTATCGTATATTACTACTTTTATAAAATATGATCTATTATGCGTTTCATAATTAAAATAGTACACTCCTACTTCATATAAAAATCATAATTAATATCTTCATGAAATGCTGCGAATGTAAAGAATGGAACGGACCATTTTTGGCTAAATATTTTTGAAAGTGCTCTCTGGCAGGAAAAAAATGGTCCGTTTTTACTCATGTATCACTCTTAGGTTGCAACATGATAGGCGTTATTCCAATACATTACAACAAAGTAAACACGATCAATAGCTACTAAGTAAATATCAAGCTGAAATTATTTCAAGATATGTGCATTTAAAAAAATACTGTTTCATAAAATTACAATTATTGCATATAATGCACATTTAAATTGTCCTTTTTTAATTAATTGTATATTTACTGATTTTATTTTAATTATTTGTCCGTGAGATTTGAGAAATTTAGGAAAACCTAATTTATGATAATCGATCGAAATTATAAATCCGATTTCTTGGATACAATAGAAATTGTAAAACGTTAGGATCTATATGAGATTTGAACCTAGCTGTTTTAGATATATGTCACCGACTTATACCACGGTCTATGGTGCTGGTATTTTGTAGGTGACTGATTTCAAGAATAAATCGAATCATCATTATACATATCGTTTGCAGAATAAATTTAAAAGGTGAACATTAAAAAATAAATTGATAACATAAATTAAAATATATAGAGCATTCGATTTATTTGTTCTTTTGTATTATTCAAAATAAAAAACAAAATCATCAAAGCGATTTTTTAATGTTTTTAACTTAAGCTGTCAGTATAAATTTAAAAGTCAGAATTTAAATCAACTTTGGGTCAGAATAAAAATAATCAATGGTCATAATTGAGTTTAAAATACAGAGCTTATAATATAATATAAATAAAAACTGGCTATTCTTTATAAATACTGACAAATGAACTCTAATAAATATTGACTGGAAAAAATTATTCTGACCGTCTAATATTTACTCTAGCCATTTATATTATTTAATATAAACTCTGACCACAACCGTAATAAAATTCTGAGCCATTCAAAAATATGGCAACAAAGAAATTTACATCAAAAATGGTAGTCTCCTATTGTTTTTTTGCATTTGTATCTTTAAAATACCCATTAAATAATAATATGCAAAAGTTACTGACCAAAAAGTACAAGCCATTATTATTCAAATGCATACAATTACAATGTTAGGTTGATTTAGATAGAAATACTAACTATTGAAAAACATCAATGACATTTCTTTTGTAAAAGATTTTCGTTATTACTATTACTTTTATTTTTTACTTGAAAACTATTGTATCAAATGGTTATAAACAGTAACTTGCACTTTATTTTAATCAGATTTTCATAAATTTTATCTTGTAAATAAATGTCTTATTAAAATTATTTAAAAATGTTACTTTACATAAAAATTTCAGTGATGAACTTATTAAAATAATAATATTGAGAGTTGATAATAACTATGAATAGACGGTAACTTTGAAATAAATGATTAGTAGCTTTTTGACACAAAATTTTAAAGGCTTCAATTACGACTTATAACGACAATACTTTATTTTTATTAAGCTTGTACATAATATTTAACAAAACTAATTGTAATGCGTATAATTAAAATTATTTTAAAAACAGAACTCAAAATAACATATACTGACAAAATATATTGTTACATTCAGTAGACAACCAAGTCGATAAAAAATAGTGTTTTTTGTATACTAAAATCATAGTACATATTGTGTTTTTGAAGAGTTTTATAATTTTGAAAAAAAATGTATAAAAATCTCATTTTGACACTTGGCAGTGAAAAAGCGGACAGATTTCATCGAGTATGAATGAAAGTGAAGGAAATATTTTTAAAATCCCACTGTAGAGTCGAAATATAAATATAAATATAAATAGATATCGACATAGATGCATACCTTCCATCCCAGGTTCTCGAAGAAGGTGGATATTCTGGACTGGCCGGTGGTCTTGCCTCCGCACGGACCTGAAAGCACCGACGACACGTGAGTGATGATTGTAAGTGATAGAGAGAACTAGACGATAGTAAAAACAGTCGAAAGAAGGAAGGAACGGTGAATGGGAAGGCGAGGGCTCTGGAGATGGTCTGACCCCCGGTGAGCACGAGCCGGTGCACCCTGTGCAGCGTTTCCACGGCGTTGGCGGTCGACATGATGGTGGGTCGCAGAGATACCACGCCGGTGCACGCTGCGCGCTCTGTCGCCGCCGCCGCCGCCCTTGAGCAGACGTCCGCACGTGCGCCGCGCTACGGCGAGACTGAACGGTCGCCGTGCGCAAGCGAGCTCAATGTCGACGGAGTTGCCAGCTCCATGAAAACAAACCAAATATTATTTAAGGCACACTCGCACGTTCGATCAATTACGATGCTGTACACTTTTTTATTATTATTAAAACCCTTTAACCGCAGATGATACCTATAAAAATCATCAAGGTAATCGCCACCATGGATTGGGCACATAAATGTGTCATGAACCTTTGCGTCTTGTAATATGTTTTTTTTTATAATTATATAATATAAGGTTGAAAAACACTAATTTATTGTAATAGTATTTAAATAATTTATGGTTTGAATTGACGCTTCCCCACATATTAGCAAATTTAAAAATCGCGTAAAAATATCAGCCGCGGTGAAAGGAAATTGAATCTGCCTTATACATTTTTCAATTTCATCGTAATTTTTTCCATAATAAATATAATTTCATCAGGTTTGTGTAAACTGTCGAGAGACCGAAATATTTTTAATCGAGCGTAAAATGAGTCCATGCTATGCATTTTTGTCATTGTTTATTCACACACAAAAACGCATTATTTACTTAGACCCGATGACATCAAGCACGCGCGGCTTCTCAAACGTTCGCAATAAAACACAATACATTTTCTTACATTTTTTCTTTACAAATAATAATATTAAAAATAAATGATAAAAAACTTATCTATAAAAATTAAACCTAAATTACATAAAATAAAACATACATCTTTAAACATATAACATACAAAAACAATCAATTTAAAAAATTCTAAATGCCCAGCACTCCGGGCATTTTATTACTTTTTCCATTTGACCCACAAAACACGATACACGCGTAATTTTATTACCGGAACAAAAGTTACACGTACTTCTTCATCCAATATTACGAGTACTACTAGGCGAAGACGACGTAGGAAGATCTTCGGGGACAAAAGTCTTCACGATTTATATTATCACAAACTTTTGCGGTTTATGTACATAATAAACGTTCTCCTATCGTTCAATTACAATTTTTTATAGGAGGCGTATAATTAAAATGATTTAAAATAATAACAAACCTTTGTGAATACATGGGCAGCCCCTACGGCATAATAGTTACGCCACTATATATTACGCTCATACCTGAAAGCTATGCTGTCTTTAAATAATGAATTTTAGAAATAGCTTAGAATTTTCGTTTTCTTATACCTTAATATACATCTATATAAATTATTGATCATATATTCGATCGTAAGCCACTTTTAGGGTTAGCACAAACGCGTCGCGGAGATTCGTTTTTTTATATTTTAATTAATGAATCGAAATTAAACTATGTCATCAATATTTCAATGATAATTGTGATTTGTAAATACTTGTAAATATATGTATACGTTATTTCGACTGTTTTAATATTGTCAACTGTTTTTGTGAATGGTTTTTATTGTTTGTAATAATTAAATAATAATAATAATAATAATAATTACTAATAAATACTTATTAATAAATATTATTAAGATATAATTAATAAAATATCAATAATAACTTTTAGTAAATATTAAATAATAATAATAATAACAAAAACGATTCCTTGTCGTAGAATCATTTTATTTTACTTATTCTATTATTTTATAATTTATTTGTAATATATTTATTTATTTAGATTAAATTAATACCACCGTGACCCCAATGCGCCTGGAGTGTAGATATGTTGCACTCCTGCCGGTCCCAAGCCCGGATAAAGGAGGAGGGTTTCTATCGTGGAGCAAACCAACCAACGTGGATAAATCGCAAAGAAATAATAAATCCGCCACGATTCATAATGACCTAGACGATCGAAATCTAAATAAACGACTGAACTTCAATTTTGGAACCTGGAATGTGCAAAATTCCAACCAGTAAAAATGCAAACAATAGCGGAAGAAATACTAAAGCTCAAGATATATCTAGAAGCCCTACAAAAAATTAGGTGGAAATGCCAAAACCAATCACCGGTTGTAGCGCCGTGAAAGAAGAAGAGGAATATGTATATATTTTAAATTATACATATAATTATATATAGTTAATTGTAACATCGTATCTTGCTATCAAGTTTTATTATTTATTATTTTTATATATAAAGAAATATGACAACCTTCAACAACAAACAATTGCAAATTCTTCTTCCACATAAGAGCGTGCTATAATTTGTAAACACCATTGATCAAAAACAAGCGGTTTGGTTACTAGGGTTATTTTTGTGTACGATATATATGATTTTGAATGCATCTAAGAAATGTTGTCGATTTGTAAATTTTTATAACAGGATGTAGGTCAGACGACGAAAAAATGCGTTGCAGATTTATGTATTAAAATTGTCTCAGTGTGAAGCATGACCCTGCTTGTCATTCGCTTGTATAGTGTCGTGCGCGTGCATGTGTGTGTGTAGGTGTGCCAATTGATTTAAGTGCATAATAAGTTTTGTTTACTTCATATTACCAACAACACGATGAAATATGTTTGTTTATTGATATAATTAGAATGTTTAAATCATGTTAAACATACATATATAATTTTAAAATATAAAAATTGAGTATTTAATGATGTGTTAAACAGAGTAAGTAGCCAAAAAATGATATCGCTAAAAACGCATGGCGTACAGCGAGTAATTAAGAATTTACCGGTCGGCAGTCTAAGAGTTAATGCAGTCATACAACAATAACTTCAGCTGTTAACAAAAGTTTTTATCAAAAATTACATGAACATTGTCAATCAATCAAAATGATTTTATCGCAAAATATGTACCAATGTATTAAATTGATCCGTGTAATAAAATATTATCAAAATTAAGTGTATTTATTGATATGTATTAGCACGTGCTTATGACAATTGTAAAAAAATTGAGGGTTGTTCCTTTAAAAACAACTACTGAATTATAAATAAATTTCACAAAAAAAATATAGTTTTACAAGCCTTAAATATTTTTGTTGTTTAAACATAATGCAAAAAATGTAAAATGCTGCCCGTTCTTATAACGTTTTACGGCCAAAATATTTTTTGACAGCTAGCTATGACAGTTGCACGTGCGTGTAAATTTATGAAGGAATTTTTACAGAATCTAATAAATCCATATTTTTAATTTTCTCATAAACTTTTAATATTTCTTTACGTATGTGTACTTAATTGACTGTTAATATTGCACTTGATAAGAAAATACAAATATTTATTAAAAAGCATACATTGAAACAGCATTATAATACAAAACAAAGAAATAAACTATTACATTAATTATAAAAGCGAGTAGTAAATATAAAGAATATCTACAAAACACTTGATTGTCTAATTTTAGATTATCAACTACGCTCACATTGATGTTCAATATAAAGATATTATCAACGGCGCAATAATATAAGCCTTCTTCGCGTTTAGTTAATCGGTTCAAGTGCAAATTGTGATATGTATCGACATACATGTGAATTTGAGAATAATTTAAATTTGTATCATTTTTTATAGATAGCTTTGTAGTATTTTTGTACCAAATAACATTGCGTTCTTTAGTATGATTCAGGCAGGAAATAATTTTATTTGAATAAATATTCACTTTTAAAATTATATTTGTTATATTTTCAGTTGTGTGATTCGATGATGGATTTTTACAATATCTTCTAATTTCAATGTCTGGTACATTTTTAATTATTTTTTTAATCTCAGGCATTAGTTCTTTGATTAGTTTTGAACGACACGATACGAATAAATCTGCTATTGATACATGGTCTTCTATATTTAACGGATCAGATTGTTTTTTATTCTTTGAATGAATTCTACATAAGCCGATCTTCTTCCTGATGTAACGATCTTCTAATTTATTGCAAGAGGTCCAATGATTCCAAATTAGAAAGACTCTCCAATTGCTGTAAATTGATTCAAGATTTTTATTGGCGTTTGATATTGAATCATAGTTGTAGGTATAATTATAATATGTAATGCTTTTAGAACTCTCCACTACATCAATGAAAAATATATGTCCTATCTTAGTATTGTTGGTTCCTTCGTTTAAACAACTGTATAAACCTCTATTGTTAATATTAATATCTTCGATAATCAAATTATCTTTATCGTTAATGTACATTTTGTTGTTAGTATTGTTATTAACGTAAATCTGTTTCGTAAATGTTTGTAAGTTGTTGTTGAACTTTTTAACAAACCAATTCTTGGATTGATAGTCGAACGTCCTTCCGCATAGTTGGCAATTTAAACTGATTGAGTCGCTCAGTTTAACGTCAATGTATTGAAACTTCACGTTCAATGTCGTAGTAAATGATAGGTACTTATCAAAGCAAAATTCTTTTATATCAATACAGTGAGATAAATTGACGATGAATAATATAAAATTGATATAAATCAACGCCATTGTTATATAATAATATAAACAGAAGAATGATATAAATGCTTTATTATAATTTAAACGAAACCATTCGGACCCAAAATTAATGATACATTTTTGGTTTGACAGTGATATGATTTTCTTATAGCAGCTTCTAAAGATCCATCAGGATTGATCTCCAAATTAATGTACAGTGATGGAATGTGTTGCCAAAATTTTCCTAACATCGGCAGTTTCTTCTCAATCCAAGATTGAGTATTATTTTCACCTAAAAATAAATATTAATTATATAATTTCATAATCAGTGTAGTAGTAATATAGATATTGAACATATGATCAAGTATAACAATCGATAATGACGTATTTTTAAAATTAAAGATAAGAATTCACAGTTACTACGTTATATTATAGTCAGATAATCCTCGTTAATGAAAATAATTAGTTTTCATATAAAAATGTGAATTTTTCATATCAAATGTATTATTTTTGGATTATTTTTTAAACTTAATTAGTTATATCATTTATATATCATTGAAAAATATAATTCGTGTGACAATTTTAACAATTTGTTATTAATAATTTTTCAATTAACTCAATATGCGCAATAAAAAATATTCTCACTGTAAATATATTCTTATGTAGTATTTTTGGAACATCGGGTTAAATTTTAGTGAATTCAAAGACAATTTAGCTGCACCTGGTCGAAGATGAAAGCGGATACCTCCTCGGTTAGTGCGAGTTTGGCTAAACTCTTGTTTATTTCAAGTTATAAGCAACGTTGTAATTCTATATCATGTTCTGGCAGAAGAAAATATATTCCTGATGGAAGTGAATTCAGTACGGCTGTGTCTGAGCTTATATACTCCTGAATTGTTATTTTTTGATAAAAATCTTATTAAACATATTGGCAGTTTAAAAGTGAGTAAGAACGGCAATGTTGTAATTCTATGGAATATAGGTCTGAGGATTCTGTATCTATGGTGGGGTTATACAACGGATTCCTTTGACATCGACCATTTGACTCTTTTCAGGTCCATTTTGCAAGTGCTTTCAAACCATTTAATGGATGTTTGTTGAGATACGTCGGCATTTCTATGAAAAAACTTTTCATTTCTTAGATCCAAATAAAGCAATATTGATTTTATAAGTTTTCATCAAGTCCTTGCAACAAATTTTTCCGCAACGATCATGAGTGGTCCCGACAATGTAAATATTATAAAAAATAAATATTTTGAGTGAGAAATATGTAAACATAGAACACATATATTTGCAAATGCAAAAAATATGGATTAAATTAAATAATTTTAAAAATTAATTTCATTAATTGTCTGGCCAACTTTTGCCTCCTCCTGGAAAAAGCTGAAATGACGTCCCTGCATGCTATTTATTAATACCTTCAACATCAGTCAAAGCACAAACTTGAGATTGTCAGAAAATGACAATATTGATTCACTTCCAGAAGATAATTGATTGCAAGAATTAAACGTATAGTTAAAAATGTTAATAAATACTCCCCCGGACTTGGTGCCTAGCAATTCAATTTATACTAACACGTGCATAATTTATTTTTAACTTCTCGGAAAAAGTGGAATGATGATAAAAAATCAATCTTATTTAATCTATCTTATTGAATTATTTAATATAAAATAACTACAATCAAAATTTAGTACAACTATAATATGTATTTTAACTTACATTCGATTTCATCAGTAGAGATTTCGTTCCAACGTGTATATAAATTTATGACTAAAATCGACATTTGAAACTTATCACTGATAAATCTTGCCACATTTACAAAATGATTCAATAATCCCAAACCTGAAATGATAAAGATACATAATATATAAAAAAAAATGTTAATTTGAACAATAAATATATTTAATTTACTTTCACTACTGCTCTCTCCTTGATGCTGCAACATCAAGCTTGGAAGTGAATCAATTATAATCACAGAAACAAATTTGCACAATTTTTCGTTTCGACGCAACTCATGAAATAGACAAATCAAGTCGTTCATATTATATATTTTAATTACTTTGATCCTTTGCATTATGAGTACCAATTCCTTAAAAAATAAAATAAATATATTAACACAAACAATTTTACGAGCATGCATAATAAATAATTCTTACTTCATCTTTAAATCCATTTTCTCTCAGTATTTCGTGTATTCGTGTTCCCGAAAAATCACCTTTTGCATCTACGTAGATCACATTATATTTTAAAATGCTAGCTACTTTGGAAGAAATTGTAAATGCTAACTGAGTCTTTCTCGAACCCGGTAATCCACATATTTCCGTAATTTTACCAATAGGTAGACCTCCCTCTAATACATCATCTAATCTGCAAACATTTTTTTTTAAAACATAATATTAAATTAAAAAATAAATATAAATTTAGGTGACCAGATTTTGAAAATTATCACTAAAAATAAAAAGGACATCTCGGAAATTTTTTTGAGTTAAAATATTGCTACAGAAACTCAAAAATAATGTTTTTTTTAGAAATTTTTATTAAATGTAATTTTAGAAATTTTTGTTCAAGAACGTCAAAGGGCTACATTTTTGAGGAGGGTGTTTGGTCACCTTATATAAATAAACTAACCTTTCAATACCAGTTTTTAAACATTTACTAAAATGTTTATTTTTATTTAAAAATTCATTTCCATTGTAAACCGATGCTTTATAATTATCAATAACAAATCTACGTAGATCCACAATGTCTAGGTACGATAATTTTGTGAGAGTGACTAAACGTTCCAAGTCTTCTTGTAAAAAATCCATGACGTCAAAAATGTTATTGTTTTTTAACACTCTCACTATATTTTCAGTTATTAGATGATGGTTAATAGACGATAAGACCGACATTTTCAAAATAAAAGGGTCTATATAAATCGTGAACTGCATATAATGTACATAATATACATGATGTACATAACCTGCAAATGTCAAAATCGCGTGTAGGCCGCCAGATAATTTCAATCTTGTCAATAAAAATATGTACAATTGATTAATTAAAATATATTATTTAACGAATTAATATTAAATTCTTTGTTAAAAAATAATACTTTACTTTATTTACATGTCAAATGTCAAATGTATTTGAATCAACACAAAGTGCGCCATTTTCTATCTATAATGTTACCATATACAAATAATTAATATGGAATTAAGATTTTGCATACTTCAAAATTAAATTTCATATATTTCATTTTATTTAAAAAGCTGTAATACTAAAAGAGGAGATGGATATATTTAATAAATAAAAAATATCAAATTTCGATAAAACAAATATTTTTAAATTTACCCATTAACTCTGTGATCGGAGAACCAAGGTAAATTATCACAAGATAGGTACATTTTTGTGAGTAATTAAAGCGAAATAGTAATCAAATATCTAACTATTATTTATACAACACGGTAGATAATAGCGTGTACTCGGGGATCAGATTTTTTTGCAATGCATACCCACGGAGCGCGTACAGTGCGATCTTTTCCCTTTCCGCACGTGTGGCCGCACGCTACTGGCAGGAGAGCAAAACTCAACAACTTTTTCATATTTATGTACATATGTATTTGTTTTACAGTTGTATTTTTAACTGAAATATTTTCGGAAGGACTGTACTTTTATTGCCTTTTAGTTCGAGAAATAAAAAGTATATTAATCAATAAATTATATTAATTTTAGTGTTAAGTTAAACAAAGATTTATAAATTGTACAAAAGCAAAATTTGTAATAACATTTAGATGATCAAATAATTCAGGAAAAAACAACAAGTATGAAGTACAATCTCTCATTCAAAATCAAGTTCCAACATCACATTTTTTTGTGGCTAATATAATATCTTCATCACCATCTGTTCTATTATTTGATTCTTGATTTATTTTCTGAGATTGTTCATTTGCAGTATGAAGTTCTTTTCTTAACTTGTAATTTGGAGCTAGAGATATTTGAAATTGTTTTTTTTTAATTCTGCACTGCGTTCGGTTAAAGAAGCAAAATTAATAAAATAATTTTCCATGTATTTTTTTATTTTTTTTTAAATTAAGATTTTATAAATTATAATTTTTATCAGCCACTTTATCCACTTTAGCCAATTTAAATCCAGAAGTAGGTTTTACATTTCTAGAAATATATGTTCGTTCTGACATCATCCTTCATTATAATCCCGATTTTTCCGCGTTAAACACCCTTCTATAATTTGGACTTCAAATGAGAGGAGGCCGACTTCAGACCAGCAAAGATCGCAGAAGCCGCCGCTTCTCTCTTCGCATCCACTGGTCCAACTTGACGTCTGGAATCCCGGGCGAACTAATTATGAAGAGCCCTGCAGCCTACTACACGAAATACACGTCCCAATTGTTGTGCAACAAATTAAATAACAACAATCTTTGTCTTAGCAAAATAAACCCACTGACCAGAAGGTCAGGACAGCAATATAATTAAATATGCAGAATACTGCATTTATGTTTTTTGCAAGCCTTATTTTGTCCTGTATTTTAAACTATTAGCATATAAACTTTGGTAGATCACAGTGCCGAAACTATATAGCGCAAGACCTTGTAACATAAATACATGTGGCATCATTATTATTACAAATAAATAAAAATAGCCAAAAATATGTATAGCTTGGCATGATTATATTATTTATAACATAATTTAAAAATAATGAAAAAGTATTCTCACGTCGCAATCAATTGAAACTATCATTAAGTTAAATATTGCAAAAATTGTGCTATACTTTCTTTACAAAATAAAAATTTAAATGTTTATAATTGATAATATAAATCATGCATATAATTACAAATAATTAAAATAAACTATTGAAAACTTTAAAAACCTCTGACTAATTTTGGCAATATAGCGTCATCACGCGATTGGCTACAAACAAGCCGCTATCGTTAATACTTTGCCATTTAGTGTGGCATGCCATTCCGGCGTGGCTGGTTCATTTTATATAAGATCATGTAGTTATATGCAAATTATACTATAAAATGGATTTTGCCCTGGGAGGAGCTGCAGCAATGGGCGCTGGATTTTTCAGCAATCCTTTAGATGTTGTAAAAACTAGGATGCAGCTACAAGGAGAACTCCAAGCCAGAGGAAAATACTCCATTCATTATAAAAATGTACCGCATGCTTTGTACACAATAGCTAAGACGGATGGAGTTCTAGCTCTTCAAAAAGGACTGGCGCCTGCCCTTGGATTTCAACTGGTTTGCAATAGCACGAGGTATTTTTAAATAAATCAACATTTATTTGGCCTTTATTTGCTTACAACATATGTTTTATTTTAGATTGGGGCTATATGAAATCGCTTGTTCTGGTTCTCTAACAAAAGATCAAGATGGTAGCACAAATACGTTAAAAAGTTTATTCTATGGATCTGCAGCCGGAATGCTCGGCGCTTTTATAGCTAGTCCATTTTATTTGATCAAGACTCAGCTCCAATCCAGCTCAAATGCTACAATAGCAGTTGGTTATCAATATAACTATTCTAGTAGTAGAGAAGCGGTGAAAACAATTTTCATGAAAGATGGATTCAGAGGCCTGTGGAGAGGGGTGGAAAGTGCTATTCCAAGGGCTGGAGTAGGAAGTGCAGTACAACTTACAATGTTTACTAGATGTAAAGATATTCTAAAGAAGCATAACATATTGACAAGCTATCCGTTATCTTCAGCATTCGTAGCTAGCAACATGAGTGGAGTGGCTTTAGCTGTTTTCATGTGCCCATTTGACGTTATCTCGACTCGTCTTTATAATCAAGGTAAATATTAGTTACAATACAACTTTGTTTTTGTCATAATATTAATTTATATTGCAGAAGTCGACTCAAACGGTAAAGGTCGATATTACAAAGGAGTGATAGATTGCGGTTACAAAATAATCAAAGTGGAGGGATTCTTTGGAGTATATAAAGGAGTGGGTCCGTTTTATTTGAGAGTAGCGCCTCATACAGTGCTGTGTTTGACATTTTGGGAACATTTGAAAAGAATTTTTAATGATAAAAATGTGTTAGTTGCCGCTAAAGAGATGCCTAGGTGACGACGTGTATTTTTATTTTAAACAGTGATAAAACATCGAATTCGTCTGTGAAATGTACATGTGATATTTTATATTAAATGTGAATGGATTGTGAAAAAGGAAATATTTTATTTGTTGTGAATTAGTGTTGCGTGTTTTAAATACTCCATGGCTGCTTCCTGCTCTAGTCACAGTTCTATAAGTGTTAGCATTGGTAAATATAGATCAGAAAATGGTAATCACGCGCGACGCCAGTGATTTTCAACGTTGAATATTACGCTTTAAATATTATATGATGAATTTGTTTGAGAAATTATAAAAAAACGAACGTCCTATATGTACATATATCACTCGTGCAGTGGGCTTAAATTCATACAACCAGTGGCAAGATAGCTCTTATTTCCAGAAACATCTGAGATGAACTCATGTTCTAGTTCTTGCAGTAGTCAGAATCATGTGCTTTTCCATTATGTCACTTCGAGTTAACTGAAATATGTATTACCATAAGAAGATAAAAACATTCTAGAATCGGGTCATACACATATGAATTACACAGTAAGAAAAACACATCTTCGTCAAATAATTTATATTCGTTTTGTTAAAAAAAAACTCCTAAATACGTGATTGAATAAAAACAACTTGATTAAAGTTTGAGGTATTATAATAAAATCTCGGTAACTCCAGCTTCTAGGTTTATTGATGAGCTTTATAGACTCGTAAAATAATTTGTTATCTCTACGAGCTAGCTGCGTCTAAGGTGAAGATCGATATTATCGGTATGTTGACTAACCGTTTACTATAAAAGTTATCTAATAAATGCTTTTGGAACAAAGGATTCTTTCCTATTAATAACATTTAAATTTGTCTTTTTGTCTAAAAATAAAAATGAAGCCAGGAACGTCATTTAGGGGAAGGGGTAAGTTAATAAAACTTGTTCTTTACTTAATTAACGCTTTCATATCTAAATTAGCAGCTGTTTTTAATAAGTTCGGTGGCAATTTAAAAAGAGATGATCATATATCCGGTTAATTTCATTTTGTGGTAATCCTTTGGATAAGAGTTTCTATTTTTCCTTTATAATATAATTTAAATTAAATCATTAAGAAAATTATGATGTTTATACATATGAAAAAATAGTAGAAATACAAAATCCTAAATAATCTAAATTTTAGTTTTAATTTTTATGTAGAGACTAGTCAACGAAATTAAGTTTTTTAACGAGTGCGTACTCTGCTTTTATATAATAATATCGAACAGGAAAATAGTCGAGGATAGCCGAAGCGCCCATGACCTAAATATCAGTTGACCTAAATATACTTATAACTAGTTCTTTCTTAGTTAGCAACTTGCTTTGCCACCTTTTCAGCGTTCATGCATAAATTTAAATTTGATATAATTTGTGATGTGCTCGCAAAGCGCATAATTACAATAAAATATTGATAAAAACTGTTATTTTTAAAGCTGCGCGGTTTTAGATTTTTATGTATACTATACATATATTTTCTTTTTGAGAAATAATTAATTCCCTTTAACAAAAAAAATCTTCGTTGTTGTACATTTTAAAACGTATAAAAATGACTTTATTTACGTTTTAATTGTCATATTTACAGTAAAAAACACACATTGTTAACACGGCATGTCCACTCGGTGTACATCACAGGAAAACAATGGTTAAAGAAAAACAAAAATGTCTAGGCGTTTTCTGTACTGTTTCAGTATTAATTTCATTGTATTAATATTTAATTTTTAGGTTTATCAGTTTTCAAGTTTCACTAATAATAAAATGTGTATTGATAACAAGCATGAAAGAAGAACATGATTGGCTCTTCCCTTAAAAACAAGCATATGTACATATTTAAAAACAAATTTGCCATACTAATTAAGTTAAACTAAATTACTATGGCAAATTTTATGACAACTTTAACTAAAAATAGGTAAAAACTAAATTTCTGCGCAAAAACTAATTATTTAGCAAAACATTGTTACATTGACGGTTCGTATTAGATCCTTCTTACGCAGTTTTGCTTATCTAAACTTTTATATTATTTTCAATCTGCTAACGTATATAGATGTTATTCTTATTCTGTGAGTTTCAATCAAATGTATTTTATTCTGCAAATTAAACAATTGTTTAAATTTAGCTGGTATGAAATTTGAAAAACTTACAGTCAAGCATTATTTCTATATATTATAAAATAAAAAGTTTTTGATATTATAATTTTTTTTTCAAAAACATTAAGAATTTCTATAATAGTGTATAAAGATCGGCGAATCAGACTTGGTAGTTGGACTAGATTTAACGTGAGGTGAAAGGTGGCTGCTTCTTTGAATGCGAATTCGAATGAACTCTCATCTATCCCAAGCCGGAAACTTACTCCGAAATTTAGTGTACATATACTTTTTTAAGATAGAAAAAATGTTCGTTTTTTACTTTTAAACCTCGGACTAATGCAACGATATAGAGAGCCGAATTATACTGTTGTCTGTTATTTTTCCTATATGAATGCTTTTTTTTTAAGCGGCTGGAAATTTAGCAATGCAGTCAGTAGTTCACTTGTAATTTGCGTATATTCTAGACACACTTTCTACACTTGTCTCGGTCCATTTTAGCTATTTATTAAAATGGCCCTAATCCGTTAAAATTTCTGATTATTACGCGCGCTAGCTTAATAAATACACTTTCTGCAAGTCGCAAATACAATTTTTTTTACTAAATTTTATCATAGAAATTTACAAATACTATATTGTGCAATATAAAATAAATGCATAATTGATTATTTACTTATATTATTTTTCGCATGGCAACATTGCGTCCCACTGACGTGAGATTTGAAGGGCAATGTCGCGGAGTAGACGGTAGTAGTGATCGACGATCGGGGGCCGATCGGCCGTCCCTGTTGTGACGGAAACGAGGGACTACGCCCTCGGCCCCCCGCTCTCTCCCCGCCCAGACGCAATTTTAAGGTTAGATCGATCGGTTTATATCGATCAGCTGATCGATGACATTTAGCCTTGATCCATTTACGTCAACAATCTATTATTTTTTCAAAACATTCACATCCTCATGCTCATACGTGACACGTGTTTTATTTCCATTCTTGTATATAAATAGTATATAAATTGAGTACGAGATTAGATCGTTCGTAATGTGTGGTTAAATGATAAATATTAACATAATATATTAATACTAGTGTGTGCACGTTATGTAATTAATGGTTAAACAATCAGAAGTTATTACCATGTTTTTGACTAAAATTATTTGCTAAAGAGTATTATATTTTATGGCTTTTAACAAAAATATCGCTATTTCGATCTTAACTCTGTTAGTCGCAATTCAAGCAGAACAAAGTTGTTCTCAATTTATCAGATAGTTACGCATTTTATTTCAATTATTATTCGCTTAAAAATAAATAAATAAAAAACAAATCTGTTCAATTGTAGTCGTTTATTTAATAACATACAGTAAACCCCCCCCCCCCCAATAACATGGTAAATTGTGGACATTTCGGTGCGTATAGTTGGGGGACTAGAAAAAACTAATACAATTTTTTGCAATACGTATATGCGAATCAGGCGCGTGTGGTGAAAAATCTTCCCTTTGGCTCGCTCACACAAAAAGTAACGGGCACCCAAATAGCACGCCCCCAATTTACCGTGTTATTGGGGGTTCTACTGTAGTTCGGTGGTGCCCCTTAGTGTTCTAACCATATTTTATTTGGAACCTTTTTTTTTATTGCTTGTTAAGAGAAATGCATTAAAACATTAAAAAAATGGGATTGCTACATTTATATCATACAAAAATTGAATTTTACTTTAGTTTATATTCAATGCGGATACGCTGCATTTTTCGTGGAAACAAAATCAAAGCATTTCGTCAACTGTTGCTCGAAACCACCTTTTTTCTTAATTTTATTTATATTGAGTTTCAAGATATTTAATTTCTTTGTACCCAAATAGCACGTTCCCAATTTATCGTGTTATTGGGGGTTTACTATATTAGCTTACAATAATAAAATTTAAAAAATTTAATTTTTTTTTAGTTAAAAATACTTAGAATAATATTTTTAATCTTATTTTATGTACTACACAATAAAATTGGAGAAACTTAAACAGTGATATTATTTATATGAATATTTTTTACTTTCTATTCATAAAAAACGATTCAGACCATTAAATAGACCTTCCCTTACAAATTAAAGAAGGGTAATTTTACACCAAGACAGCGCTCGCCCTCATGTATCCAAATAGACTAATCAATGAGTTTTCTTAGGAACTCCTTTCTCACCCGCCGTATTCTTCAGACATTGCTCCTAACGACTACATAATAAAAAAATAGGTATATTATCTAGGATGAGAAATATGTTAAGTAAATATACAAAAAAAATATTCTATGATAGTATTATATCGCCCCACTCTTAAGTATTTTGCAACAATATTATATATGCTTAATAAATTAGATTAGAAGGTGTTGCAAAAATGACAAAATAGGGCAATGAGAGTAGTTTTAAATAAAAATACATTTACTAGTTGTAGAAATATGATTGAAAAATAGGATTGTTTGGATATTGTTGTTTTAGAATTTATATATATAATATGTAAAAGTTAGAAAATAATAAGAAATAAAGATCTACATTGATTTAATACTAGAGTACGGCCAGGGAAATATTGTACCGAGGTGTTAATGCGCAAAAATAAAATAAATAAAAATCTAGTGGATTTCCCCAATTGAATAAAGAAACACCTTTGTGCGTTAAGAAAAAAATATATATTCTGTTTATGTTTTATAAACGGTGTCCCAAAATTAATGCGACCAGGAAATGTCTGATGCAGTAATTGAATTGTTTCACGGGCTGTATGGCATATGGCACCGTCTTGTCTCAGGAATTAGAAAATACAAAATGAGATACATACGTTTTTTCGGATATGTGCAAAGTCAAGAAAAATAAGGTTTAAAAAATTTTTAGAGGAAAAAAATAAATTTGTAAAATATAGTTCGTGCTTTCAGGGAGTGGAAGCGTGTTGTTGGGGATAAATCGCAGGAGTTCTCGGGAATAGTGCTCACAGGGAGCGTGTTATTCGGGAGTCGACTGTATATTGGAGTATTCTTAAATATACATATATGTGTATATTGATAATCTATGATCAGCATTTTGTACAATAATAGCAGGACCAAATCCGTTTATGCTATTTTATGGAAGACTGACGGATCTGACAAGATCATAGAATCAGATACATTTTTTATAGGAATAGTAGAGTATTTGCTTCAGTGGAAAATAACATTTTTTATTATGTAATATATCAGTATTTATATAGTAATCCTAAAAAGCTCGGCAACTAAACAGTTGATTGAGTTTTAATAATGAAACATTAACTTTGCAACATATATTAATACAAGTTTGTGCATGTTATGTAAATAATGGGTAAAAATCAGAAGTTATCAAGATGTGTGTGACTAAAATGTATGTGAGAATGTTGTATTTAGATCTCTTGATACTGTTATCCCAGCCAATTTTTATAAACCGAAATACCAGTATTGACCTAATAGAAATACCGCTATTTTCGTATTAATAATTCATTCTATTTTTTATGCACAAATGACAGCAAATTCAAATATTGCGTTAATTTTGGGACACTTTTAGATTCCAAAAAGGTAGACTCCATACAACATGCAATCTCGACTTTAATTAGTGTATCTGCTAAATATTGTTTACTAACCACCAACCAAACAAAAAGTAAACAGCTGTGTGTAATCATTTTAATATTTATTCTCCACTTTATTCTTATTAAATGTCGTATATTTAAATATAAATAAAAAAATGTATTTTGTGTCATCCAAAGCCTTTAATTAATTGTGATTAACAAAGATCTATTATGCACCAAAGTACAAACCGTTCCCCATAAAATATGTATGTTTTATTTCTTCCTTCAGAAAATGGATTACTTAATAGGTGGTTTATCCGGAATAGGCGCCGGCTTCTTTAGTAATCCGTTTGACGTCGTTAAAACTCGTATGCAATTGCAAGGCGAATTGAAAGCTCGCGGACAACACGCAATCCATTACAGAAACGTGATTCATGCATCGTATACAATAATTAAGACTGACGGACTCTTGGCGCTGCAGAAAGGCCTCGTACCTGCCTTATGGTTTCAGTTAGTCGTAAACGGAACTAGGTACGTCTTCGCATTCGATAAAATCAAGATTTCATAGTATTAAGTATTTATATAATTGTTCAGATTAGGTATATATCAAACTGCGGATAATTACGGATTGATAAGGAATAAAAACGGAAGCAGTAACGTTCCAAGAAGTATATTCTTCGGAGCGGTTGCTGGGGCAGCTGGAGCTTTAGTCGGTAGTCCGTTTTTATTGATCAAAACCCAATTGATGTCGTATTCGCACGTCAGCATAGCCGTGGGATATCAGCACGGTCACGATAGCGCTTTCAAGGCTTTGTTAAATATTTATAAGAAGAACGGAATCAAAGGGTTGTGGAGAGGATCGGCTAGTACAATGTTGAGGAACTCGATTGGGTCCTCGTCGCAGATTGTCACGTTCAGCAGGTAGCAAAAATATGTTAAATCTTATCCACTGAAATTAGAAATTGACATTAGCATGCTCCTGTGTCTAATTAATAAACAATATAAATAACATTTTTTCATTACATAACTTATATTATAGAGCTAAAGAAATACTCAGAGAGAAGGAAATGCTTGTCGACCACCCTTACACTTTAGTATTTGTCGCTAGTATGCTCGGTGGCTTTGTGAAAGCCGTAATTATGACTCCCATGGATTTGATCGTCACTAGATTATATAACCAAGGTTCAATTCGATCTTATCTTACTTTATAATAACATAAATCTTATTGTATAATTAATAAATCTTCATTATAGGTGTCGATCAAAACGGACGAGGTCTCTATTACAACGGTTTAACTGATTGCGCTTGGAAAATATATAGAGCCGAAGGATTGCTAGCGTTCTATAAAGGCTTCGGTCCATCTTACTTGCGACAGGGCCCCCACTCTATGCTTTTGCTTGTTTTTTGGGACATGCTCAAAGATCTGCAGACAAGACTAACGAATAAATAGTAGACGTTTTGTAGTACTTAAAATTTTAATACTTTTATATAATGTGACTGTCTAGATGCAATTTTATTAGCGATATTATATACAACGAACGGAGTGAAGAGTATTATGCGTACAAAATGTAGTGTTACGAAATAATGTATACTTAGTAGAATGCTTTTGTGATATCTGAGCACTTATTTTGTAATTTTATTTATATGTAGTATTAAACCTTCTAGATAGCATACGTTGATGCAATACTAATTAATTCAAAAGAATCTGTATCATTCTATATTCTTAGGCATTGGAATGAGCATTGAAATGTAATCTATTTAAGTACCTCATGGTTACTTGACTGATTTTACAAAATTTTAGCAAATGTTGATTCCGTCCACATTTTTATAACTTATACTAGATTTTATATGCATGCAGTGTCTAAAAATTGAGATATATATAATTCAATCTGAATGAATCATTTATAGTATTAAAAATATATAGATAAGTATGTGCTTAGAAATATGTATGTGAATTGTTAAAAATAATATTTATTCTATTCAGTGCCATCAAATGCCAAATATGCAAATTGTTGATAACTTCTGATTTAATTGTTAATTATTTATTATTGAAATAGTGCAATATTATTTATTACTAAATAATCAGCGTAACCAAATATTTATGTTAAATTAATGTTATTTATATAATTAAATATTCAAGTACAAAAAAAAGTACTTAATGATTACTTATTTAATCAAATAATTTATTTCATTAATCATACATTTTTTTCATTAAAAATTTTGTTCCTACGTGTAATAATTCTATAGTCAAAAATTGTTTATCAAATAATGCAATAAAATAGAATAATTCAATCATTATTATTTATTAAATTGTATTCTTAGATCTAATAATTTTATAGTTACCGATTCACTGTATTTATCAAATATTAAGTAAATATTTGTATTTTTATTTCTTTAAGCAATTTTACTATGCAAATAAATTATTTCATCAATTACAATTTCGTTATTTCAATCATAACTTATGTTTTAAAAATATTTTACTAAACGAACTAGTATAACATCAAACCATGTCAACAATGATTTGTATTATTCAAATAAAAAACATATTTGTTTTATATTTTTATATTTTTTCCCCCAAACAAATAAATTTGCTGATCGTTTAATCCTATTGATCAAAATTTGGTTTTAAATTAATTTTGACCAATACTCTCGCATCAGAAGTCCATAGTTATATTGGTAAGGATAGCTATTATATTTTTTAAATATGGTGTAATATCAAGGTAGACAAACTATGGAGTAATATGCGAGATGCGAAGTCTGTACAGGCGGCCCTCGACTTTCGCACATAATTGGTTCCTGAAAATGTGTGCGAATGTTGAATGTACGAAAGTCGAGGGAAGTAAAAAAAATTGAAACTGTGTGTATTTTAAAATATTTATTTATCAAGTAAATATAAGATGTTTATTAAGAGGCGTTTAAGTGGAGTTTGCGGGTGTTTCCTTTGAAAAGTTATCAAGAGCTAACTGTTTTCCACTATTCTTTTTCTTTTCTTCATATAGTATTTTATAACATGCTATGTTTTCATTGATCGCCCCACGCACTTGAAATATGCGTTCTCCATTGGGATCACAATCTTCCATAATATTTAAAAATTTGTCAAGGTGCGTGAAGGCTTCATTCATATTTTCCATTGTTAAAGAGTTTTCCAAAATAAACCTGTCTCATCTACATTAAATATTTGACTAGAGGAATATTCTCCATCTTTAATAATTTTCGATAATTAGGAAATAAATTCTTTTGCTGCATCTTTATCCTTATCAGCCGATTCTCCAGTAAATTTAATATTATGAAAAGAATACCTCATTTTAAAATTGTAAAACCAACCGTTACTTGCTTGAAAATCCGTGTTAAAATATTTTTTTAATCTATCCTTCCAATCTTTGTGTAAACTAATAGCTTTTGCTTGAATAATTGAAATACTCAGAGGGACATCTTTTTGATGTTGGTCATCGTTGGTCACGTTTTTTATTATACATATTATTAAAGATTGTGGAAATATTTCTTTATTTTCCACAATTTAGAACGTATTCTTTAATTATATTTTTATTTTGCAAAATTGAATATATCGTAGACCTGTTTGTATCGTACGAACGTCTGATTGAAGCAAAAGATTCACCGCTATCAGAACGTTTTTTAAAAAAAAAATTAAATTTAAAAAAATTGTTTTTTTCTTAAATGTGCGAAATAGCGAATTGTACGAAAGTCGAACGTTCGAAAGTCGAGGGCCGCCTGTACTTCTATTGAGAGATGAGTTGGCTTAGTTTGTATTTGGTACTTGACCTAATAAAAATTCTAAAACTACAATTATTTTTAGAGCTAGAAAACAACCGCTGGTAAGCCTAAATTTGGTGCCAGCGACAGCGAGCCCATAAGCAACTTTTACTATTAAAAATTACAAACTGTTAAATTTGTTCCTAAATTCTTTGTATTACGCACATTAAAAAAACGTATATAATATATTTATCTAAGCTATTTTAATCATAGATATTTATTCAATTTTGTTTCTAGAAAATATTTAGTCACTATTTTTTATATTATTAAAGTACAATAATTTATTGATTATACAATTATACTAAACGAATAAATTAAATCATTGGAACACACATGACGTCTGTAATTTTTTTTTATTTCTATCATAAATATTTTCTTATAATAGGTATTAATTTTATACTCAAAACACTCTTAGTCTTACTCGAGTATTCATATATATTATTTTATAGCATCGAATTGATCATTTCATTGGACTCAAAACATGTTTTTATTATCACAAACCCCAATTTAATACAATTTTAGTCACAAAGATGGATTTTTTGATCGGAGGAGGAGCCGCCATGTGCGCTTGCATATTCACAAATCCCTTAGAAGTCGTCAAAACCAGGATGCAGCTCCAAGGTGAACTAGAAGCTCGCGGAAAATATGCAGTACACTATCGTAACGTTCCACATGGTCTTTGGGCCATCGCTCGAAACGACGGAATCAAGGCTTTGCAAAAAGGATTGGTACCGGCCCTTTGGTTTCAGCTATTCCTGAATGGATTTCGGTAAATATTCTTCAATTTATAATAATAATTATTTAATAACAAAAATATAAAAATGTTTTGTATTCAGATTAGGAACATATCAGATAGCTGATAATTTTGGTTTGGTCAGAAATTCAAAGAATGAGACGCTGTTACTTCCATGTCTGTTCTTTGGAGGTCTCGGCGGAGTGTTGGGAGCTACTTCCGGTAGTCCTTTTTATTTGATCAAGACTCAGATGCAAGCGCAAGCTGCTTCGCAAATAGCCGTCGGTTATCAGCATAAACACACAACGATGAATAAAGCTTTGGTGGAGATATACAAAAGCGATGGAGTTAAAGGTATTACTTTTAATAAAATAAAACATAATAGTATTATTAATATTTTTTTTATTAATCATTCTAGGTTTATATAGAGGCGTAGTAGCATCCGTACCTAGAGGAGCTGTCGGATCAGCGTCTCAACTAGCAACTTTCAGTTATTCCAAAGAGTACCTGATTAAGCATGATATATTGAATGACTCTCCACTTTTGAGATCGTTTGTTGCGGCAAATATAGGTGGAATTGTGATGACTTTGTGTATGACTCCGTTCGATGTCGTTGCGACAAGATTATACAACCAAGGTATATAATAACTATTTGAGATATATTTTCTAATAATTACACCGTTAAAATTGTCTATAGGTGTTGATGCAAAAGGTAGCGGATTGTTATACAATGGATTGTTTGATTGCTTTAAAAAGATATCAAAGAAGGAAGGAATTCTCGGATTTTATAAAGGATTCGGACCGTCTTACTTACGGCTAGGTCCTCACACTGTTCTTGTACTAGTATTTTGGGATATATTGAAGGATGTCAGGGATTATTTAGTGAAATAAGTATTTGTGATATTAGAGAATGTGTTTTTTATTTTGTAAAAAAAGTTTATTTTCTATAGTATAAAACGTTACAATATTAAAAAATTAAGTAACTCGTCTTTTAATTACGTATCCTTCTATTTTGACACATTAAAGCGACTTCACTAGCAGTCTTGCCTCTAGTTTCAGGTAAATTAAAGCTAAAAGTATTTATTTAAATATTAATGACTAAATCATGGTAAATAATAATTCTCTAAAATATACTCACTACACAAAAGTGCACAATAACGCAGTCGACGTAGCAAACAATAAGAACGAATAAGCTCCAATGCTCTCTTGCAATAGTGGAAATGTGAGACTCACTAACAAATTTCCTCCCCAGTTACAAAGTGAACCTAACGACATAGCTGCTGGTCTTGGTCCGACTTCGAAAAGCTCTAAAATAGACCATTATAATAACTTCTTTAATACAAACGTTGTGGAAATAAGTTAAGAAAATATGTAAATTATGACACAATCATATTAATTGATATGGAGCGGGTACGAATTCCTCAATGTCTCCTTTCAGATATCATAATGGAACACTACGCAGTTTTTAAGAACTAAATAGATCGTTTTGATAGCTTAAGTGAAGTTGTCGAAGAAAATTTACTTCTATACCTAATACTTTAGACTTACCTGAACCGATAATGTAAGGAATGGGTCCCAAACCGAGGCCATAGAATAACACGTACAACAAAACAGCTGCTATGCATAGTTTCGGCATCCATTCAACCATATCCTAAATAACCAACAATACAAATTAGCATCATCATTATATACAATATATCAAACGATGTAAAGAATTTACAGCGTAAGAAGATAATCTTTATTATGAATCTATTAATTTGGATAAAAGTCGGTATAATGTATTAACTTTCTTTCAACGAACGAATTCTATGAATTTCAGTCATAGTAGAGACTACCAATAAACGTTCTATTTACAAATAGTTTCGAAGGCATAAAAGCATTTTTTGTTGAGAAGAAGCGTCTCATTATCTCACATTTCAAAGCAAAATAAAGGACCATGGATTTTGGAGCGGCACTAATCACTCGGGTATAAAAAACGACTACCCGTGTTGCTCAAGTGTACAAATTGTTTCATTTTAAGTTTTTTTTCAAATTTCATTTGAGATAGTATAAATTAATATTTAATCAATTACTTGAATATACATATATTTGAAAATCATAGGAATAGTTGATTGAGAACGCATTATAAGAGCCCTATGGTTCGTTTTATAAACAAAAACAATTTGATATATTCAGTGACAACATCCAGACCTTCTTACGCTGTATGCCAGAATAATTACAATTAGACTTACAATCACTTTAATAGTAATGCACAACATCACAAGACAGACAGTCGATAACCCCATGGATGTTATAGCGAGCATTCTCCTACTGCAGTATGCCATCAGAGGAATGGCTAACACCGCCATAGTGCAGTTAATGATGCCAGCTCCCAAAGTTCCCAGTTGAGCCTCCCACGGTGTCAGATTGGCTTTGAGGAATATAGAGTTCGAATAGTAAAACACGGCATTGATTCCGGACGTCTGTTGGCCGGCTTGCATTAAGCAAACCAAAGCGAGAGCAATACGGAGATTCGAACTGCCTATCACTCGTTTCAAACTCCACAGGGTATCGGTGTCACTGTCGACGTCGTTCCCTTCGGCTTGCAAGTCTGATATGTCATGGCTTAGAGAGCTCATTGGCTTATTTCGAATACGGCATAAAGCTTTAAAAAAACAATATACATTAAAGGAAAAACCATCTCTGAAAAAAGTCGAGTAGAAAATTTAAAAGAAATACCTTTAATAGCACCGTCATAGTCTGATCTGACTGCTAATAAATATTTAGGACTTTCAGGCAGTATGAACAAAAACGGTGTGAAAATAATAACCAGTATTCCAAAAAATGCTAGTAGATAATGCCATCGTTCGGATGTTCCTGAAAATATAATATTGAACTGTAAATCATATCAGATGCACTATTTCATATAAAAAATATCTATCTAACCTAAAATCATATCGAGTCCCATGATCTGTCCAACTAAAACGCCGAACGTAACTCCCAACGGACACATCACTCCCATAGAACCTCTCAGATTGATCGGTGAGATTTCCATCAGATACATAGGCACAATGCTCGTAGTCAAACCTAAAAGCATAATAATGAGATTCATTAAGACTCGTCAGAGTAATATTTTGATATATAATATGAATTTGTTCACCTCCGGAAAGTCCCACTAGAATACGTCCAATGAATAAAAGCTCAACAGAATTACTAGGAAATGAGCCGATGAAACATATTGCGCCAATTAAAGAAAGCAAGTTTGTTATTATAATACCGCCTTTCCTAAGAATAATACATAATTCAATTAAAAAAGTATTAATCTAATCATTAATATTGATATGTTATTACAGTAGACCCCCCAATAACGTGGTAAATTGGGGATGTGCTATTTAGGTGTCCGTTACTTTATGTGTGAGAGAGCCAAAGGGAGGATATCTCACCACACAATAGTATATTACCTTCCAACATTATCTGCTACTAATGCTCCAAGACATGATCCTGTTACTCCACCGACGACGAAGATAGACACGACAAAAGACCAGAAGAGATTTAATCCAAAGGGGTTCAATTCAGTATCGTAGCGTGTTTGGAAGCTTTCATTGCAAAATTGTTTGATAATCTATAAATAATATATATTTTAGAACACAATTAAAATATATCTAAATTTATTAATACAAGAAATACCTCAGCTGGAGTGTTTATCACTCCAATGTTATAGCCAACTGGGAGTGATGATCCGAACGTCGTCGATATACCAGCGATTATCAAAATATAGGTCCACCTGTTATTAGTGGAAGATTCACTTGGCTCTTCTTCCATTTTCTTGAGTTCCTCATTCTATAAATATTATACATTGATAATAATGAAACATCTCGCTGTTTCAAATCAATTTTTCTAATCAGGTTCAAAGATTCCATCATTAGAACCTAGATCATTTTTATACACCTAAGAACAAAACTGAAATGTTTCAAGAATGAAGTTTATTTTTAAGTTATATTTTTTTTGAAGAAGTCATACAAAATACTACATACATTTTGGGATCTACTAATATAAATATATTTTATAGTACTATCGTACCCATTGAAAAATAAACACAAAAGTAATGTCAGTTAAAAATATTCTGGAAAAACATGTCCTTAAAGATTTTTATTGGTATTACTTGAAAAATATCTTTAGATGATTTTGCAGTTTTTTTATATCATACCAGATTTTCAAAACCTTATGGTAACTCTTGAGAGAATATAAGATATAAGAATATAATCTTTGGAAACCCAGATAATATTATCACTTAACCGACGGGTCAGGTAGTTTCTACCATTACGTTGGCTGATGAGAATCCACGGGACAGGTAAAAATATACGTTTTTTGACCTCTGATGTTTAACAACATGTTCTGTAGTATCTACCCGCAAAAACTAAAGCTTATTGTGCTACCATATATGGAATGAATGTTTATCTGTATAAAAAAAATATTACGACTTTATTTTTTCCCTTAAATATAGATCTTTAATATACAGTAGACCCCCCAATAACACGGTAAATTGGGGACGGCCTGTTTGGATGCCCGTTACCACACGCATAGATATCTGTTTGGATATCTCACCACACGCGTCTGATTCGTACGTACGTATTGTAAAAAATTGTATGAGTATTTTCTAGTCCCTTAACTATACGCGCCCAAATTAACGTGTTATTGGGGGGTCTACTGTACATACAAATGGAGATCATAAATGACACCTTAATTGTTTTTATTACATGTCTTAAAAGCACATGCAAAAAGAACGAAAACAAAACCAAATGCTCGTTGTCAAATTCAAAGGAATGTGTTGCACAACTTCCACTCCGCCTATTTGTACCTAGACCTTCATTCCATAGAAATTACATCATTACCAATTCTACTGATTTTTTAATATCTAAAAGTAATACTTAATAATACTTATTAACCATACACGGTATAGAATATTATATGATACATAAAAATAGTTATAGATAACTCTATTATAGAAATAGTTGAAAGTATAAAATATTTAGGAGTAATTGTAGATAAAAAAATTAATTTTAAGAACATTGTAATTATATAATAAAAAATATGGTACAAAAAGAGGTATATTAATTTAGGATAAGAAATGTGGTAAATATAAATATAATACAAAAAAAATCTACGATAGTATTATATTGCACCACTACAATTATTGTGCAATAATATTATATATGCTTAATAAATTAATTAAGATGATGTTGCAAAAAATATAAAATAAGGCAATGAGAGTAGTTTAAAATAAAATAGTTTTACTAGTTGTAAAAGTATGATTGAAAGATTGGAATGGTTGGATATTCAAGAAATATTGAAGATGAATGTTTTAGTATTTATATATAAGTTAGAAAATAATATGTTACTGGAGTACTAAGATAAAAAAAATAGATGTACAGTCCGTCCAAGATATGAACGCTCATCGTCACAGCATTGGTGAGAAAATATAATATGAAATTTCAAGTGCAATTAAGTTTTACTTTTTTAATTTAATTTGTCGAGGAAAGTGTAAAATATCACTTTCTTACTTTTATTGTTTATGTATATACATAATTAACTCAAAAACATGAGAGCAGTTTTGGTATCACTCTCCAGGTTGAATATCTGTTCTATATAATATTTTTTTAAATACCAATAGAATATTACAGGAATTGTTTTATTGATTACAAAATACCACAACATGACAATAATTTATAATAAAAATATAACACATTATAATTTTTAATTCAATTTCCGACATATAGTCACCCTACCCTTAAAATAGCCCTGATTTAGTATTAGTAATGTTCTCCTATCGGTGTAAACAAATTCGCAGTAAACTGTATATGTATGCATGCATGCGTACACGCACCCTTATTTCTAACACAACGATGACGAGCACTAACATCTTGGATGGACTATACATATATTTAATACTAGAAATAGAGATAATTTAAGGATAGATGGGTATAAGTAAACATATATGGCCAGGGGAATATTGTATAATATTCCTAGGATAACCTACAAAAATAAAATGTGGCAGGTTTCCTCAATGGAATAAAGAAACACCTTCACGTTTTAAGAAAGAAAAAAATATATTGTTTATATTTATATTATGATTATATTTGTTTAGTGTATAAATAATTATCTATATTAGCTTAATAAATTAATAAAATTAACCCTAAATTGACATATTTTGAAATGATTTTCGATTTAAATTAAATTTAATAATAATCAAATGTGAATATTTTTATTCGTTTAAATTTTATTAAGTGTGTAAATAAATAATTAGTTTATTTTTAAAACAGTGTAAAATGGCTAGGCTGTACTTACAAAGCTTCTAATTATGATAATAACTTTTGTTTTTTAAACCACATAGCTAAAAATAACAATAATTTAACCAAAAGATAATTATATTAACAAGAATTAATATGTCGCAGTAGCAAGCCACACAACTCAACCAATTCACAATAGTTTTACAATAGTTATCAAATAGTAAAAGGAGCTAAGGTCACTTCGTCGCATTAACCGACAATTTGAGATAAGATTAGGGTTAATATGGCAAGCTCGTCACATTCTATTGATTTATCAGCTACAAAATAGGGCAACGACATTAATGATCGATAGTAGATAAATATTTTTATATATGTATATATTAAAAAATAAAATTCATGTATTTTATCTATGTTTATTTACTTCTAATGTATACGAATATCACAGTTATAACGTCGATTAAAAAAGGCAGGACGGAACAAAACGAGAAAATAAACCAAAACCAGCCGCAGTTCCAAGAGTCCAATATGAAATAAGTGAGAATGACAGAAGCCATTCCGTGAGATCCAGTTGCTATTTAGCGGGTCAAGGAAATCGTCTTTAAGCATATAATAACATAAATAAAATGTGTGTTATTTAAATAAATTAACGATAATATTTTTATTGTACATTATGGAATTTATGTCACGTTAATAAATATATTTATGCATATTTTGTTATGTAAACTATAAGATATTTTTATGAACTCAAAACTGATTATAGTATACTTTGATTACATTTAGTTGCTACAAAAATTCAATAACCAAATATATTGCTAAATTTAATTTTGCCAAAATCATCAAAAGTAATTTTGACTACGTAAACACAATTAATCTTTTAAAATTGTGATAATGTTGGTTAGTAATTATAATTAACTTTTAAATAAATACAAATAATTATATGCCATAAACATTCTCAAAATACATATTTTATTAAGCACAACATTTTATATATGTAAATATAAATATTCATAATTAGTAGCTTTAGTAAAAAGGATACAAATGAGAGCTGTAGTCGGCGAAAACATAGTTATGCCAGTTAGAAATGTTATAAGCTCAATGAGGATTAGTGTAATCGAAGCGCTGTAGCCTCCAATCAACCTGAAATTGAAGTGAATTCTTCGTTAAGTCTTTCCGAAAGTTAAACAACATGTACAAGTAAACTTAAATTATATAAACAATAAAAACAACACAGAAGATTTTCAGTTCAATTCCATAAGCATATAAGCAAACACCGTTAGACACAAGCAATTACAGAAAATATTTTATCGAGTTAATTATACGTACTTCTTCTGATATGATGCTAAATGTTCCTGGTGGAATTCCGTTGGCAAACAATGCCTTGCACTCTGCTCGCTCTCCCATAGTAGCGTGATCAAAATGCACAAGTGAGCGATCAATGTTAAAAAACGAGCGGGAATTAGCTGACTGTTCATTCCACGATCGACTCAATTCTGTAACGATAATAAAAAAAAATTTCGAATCATGTAATCTACATAGGATATTGTGTTTACATTTTTTTATAATATACTATTTTATCAATGTTAGATACTAGTACCGGCGGACATGGAATGATTGTGCTCATTCAATTCAATGAAATAGTTTCGCATATTTAGTTTAAATACAATTTTTGAAATGATTCGTTTAAAAAATGGTATGAATTTACGCTAGGGATATTTAAATGTTCTTGGATAGTATGAATTTAGTTCCATGAAAATTGCTTAAATTGACAGAATCATAGCACGTTAGAAACAAGTTTGAGTAGAAAAATAAATAATAAAAAAGATGATAACAAAGCAAGAAAAATACATATTCTTATGGTTTTATGGAAGCTAAAATAATTTTGTTTATGTAGAAGACAAAGACAGTATTCAATAAAATTTGTCTCATGCTGAAATCTTTTCAAGAATGTTAGTATTAGAAAGCTTAAAACATTTCTTTAGATCTTGTGATAATTTTAATCGTACTAAATAATTCGATGTATTCAAAACTACTGAAAAAATAACTACAAATTGCAACAACTACAAATAAACGCAACAAAAATATTGTTTTTTAAATATTTGGAGACAAGCATCCCCGGCCACAAGTTCACATTAACTCTACAAAGCCAATTGACATTATATAGTTAATTAAAATAAGACATTTTTAATTTTGGTCAATATCAAATTAATTCCGAGCTGGCTACTAAATTCTTATTAGTAAAATTCCGACTCGTAAGGGTTAATTGCAGCTTAACCAGCCGTTCCACTTCAATCGTCAGATTTTAGGCCAGCCCAGCCGTTGACTTTAAGTCACCGGGATCTTTTTTTCAACAGATTTATACGATTGGTGATAGATATATTTATGTGATTAAGATGCGATTTATTTATATATTTTTATTTCAATTATTGTACATTTAATATTTATTTTAGATTATCTCAATATTTATTTTGGAAAGATTTATCTCTCATATATTTATTTATTTTTACTCCTGTTAAACATTAATTAAATTTTAAAAATACGAAAAACTGCATAATATTCAAAATATCTTACGCCGATAACACTACTTAGGTTAATTTCCTACAATAAGCATAATTTTATTCTCTGCTTCTGCTTTCAAAAAATATGGGCATCGTCGTTTTCATAGTTCTAAACCTTAGAGATATCGTTTACAACAAATAAAATGTACAAATTTGAAAAAAAAAATATATTTATTTCCGGTAGTACCAGTATTTTATTTTGTAATACCGGTAGTATCGAAAATCGATGTTTGCCCCAATACCGGTATTACCAGTATTGCAAACCCTAATACCTAGCATTAGAATTGCACAATAATAGAGTTAATTAAATTTTGCTGAAAAAAAAATTAAGGTTAGATAATCATACATTATTTTTTATAATACTACAAGTACTGCATTATTGTGTTCATGAATTTAATACGCTACTTTAATAATAATAAAAAAATGTAATCAAACACTTACAAGCGATTGATTGGCCAACAGTCCACCGAAACTTGAATAGATTCAATTAAATAGTTACTGTTATGTCAAATTGAGCTCGTTAATCGAAAGAATCACTTCACTACTAACATGATTTTTTATTAATTGTTTAGGACCACTCTTTCTAGTACAAGTTTATTGAGTCAGTAAAGATAGTGAGTCATACTTGATAACAACTGAGGCATGGTTATAAAAATAGTGCAATAAAAAATATTTTTATACATTGTAACGCTTCAGATATAGACTGCATTGAATAGTTCCCTAATAAATACGGATACGAACTAAATGGCGTTTTGCCAGTTTTGTTTTGGGTTACCTTGGAGATGAGTGTCTTGTTCAATGGAGCGTGTAAATATATGCACACGTTTTATAACCATGACATAGCTAGTTTAAACAAAATAATTGACGTAATCGCGACTTTACCGTTACTCAGAAACTAATGTTTGACAAGTCTTTGTCTTGATGCACAAGTGTGTGAAAGTTAATTTTTTTTACTTTTTTAACTTGAATTTCTGAATGAAAGACGACTCGAAATTAACAGATAAATATTTAAAACTAACCTTAGCCGCTCTCAGACGACTGGAAGTCGGCTAACGGACGCACAAAGCGTATTCAAGGATCGCCGCCAAGTCAACTAAAAGTGTACGGAAATACAAACACAAGTAGCTGTCACTGATGTTGCCAGTGTGGAAATATATTTAAATCAAAAATGACTTAGAGCAAAATAATCTGACCAGCTTTTACAAATGCTGGAAATGTATTGTAAAAATACAATTGCATTGTGAAAGATATTTAAATTTAAAATAAATATTTAATACTTCTTAGCTGTAAGGGAGAAAATTATCAATAAATTATCGTTTTAAATAAATATATATACATATGTATATAGCCCCCACAGTAACTTAGTTCTTTTTGAAGTAGCATAACTCATTTTATTATGAATCCAGCTCAAGATTTATTTATTTATTAAAATACCACCATCACAATGGTCGAAAACAGACGTAAATAACATGCCATTGTCCTATATACATATACCAAAACAGGCTTTAAGATTATTTGTTTGAATTTATCCTGGAAACAAATCCTTGCAATATTATTATGGTTGCTAACATACCAAATAACACTGAATAACACGCGATGACTCTAATAAACGATTAATTGCGATTGTTAAGCAATACTTTAAGAATAAACACGCGCACGGCAATAAAAACTAAGTTTTAAATTGTAAAACGTATATATGTAACCAAACGTTGTCGGCCTCTTTCGTGGCCGTTAGAACAGCGGAAGATTAATAACCATTGATTTTTTAGTGTGGCGCCGATATTCTTAACGAGGACAATTTAAATAAACAATATATATTAAAAAAATGTTCCATAAAACGAATTATTTGTGTATTACTGTTAGACAGGTGAGGTGCGAACAAGCATTGGTCAGAGCGGTGAACAGCTTATGAATAATGATTCTCTGCAACGAATCCTCTTTCGAAGATATATATCTGTTTTCCGAAGCTTTACCTTACATAAATGCACAAATAATTTGTTTTATGGAACAAAGAATTTATTTTAATGCACATATCTCTCAAAATAATTCCCTGTTGAATTAGGTGACCAGACGTCCTCCTCAAAAATCTTGTACTCTTGCTACAAGCGTGCTTGAGCGTCTGTAGGATAATTTTGCACAAGTATTTCGCCTACAGACACTTACAAAATGTACAAACAGACTGTACAAAAGGATTGATCATGAATGTTTGTCAAGTTTGCAGTTACGTGTGTGCCCACCTATAAAAAAAATTGAAAAAAAAATGTTTTGAGCTATCGTAACTCTTCAAAAAATTTTCAGATATGGCCTTTGAATAAAATTTTCGAAATTACCTTTTTTTAGCTCTCGCGGCAATCTGTCCTTCTTTATCCTTCTCGGACAAAGATTTCCGAGATGGATTTTAAACAAAAATTTCCATGACCTTTTTATTGTTAGTGTCCTTTGATACTTTCAAAATCTGGTCACTTTCTGTTAAATAGCACCCATTCTTAAAAAATACCAATATCGTTGCGAAACGTTCATTTGCTGTTCAAACCTAAACCTAACCTGAACAAATTAACACTAACCCCATTATTAAATTCGTTTAGGTTGTTTGGATTTGAACAGCAAAAGGACGTTACACAACTGGCAAATTTGATTGTGACGCTGTGATAATAAACACGTAGCAAAATATCTTTAAGATGCCGAGATTTATTTATTACAAATCGAAATCCAGTACTTTTTGTGTGCCACTTAATTACCAGCGCTTCCCCTCCCTAGTATTGATTGAAGTACCATATGAAAGAACAGGAGTATTAGACTACTCTCCAATAAGCACAGCTATCCGATTTTTTTAACCATTTGTTGGATAGTATTGATTTGATCTGATCCAAGTACTCGCAGTTAAGGAACGCAAGGTTATTTTTACTGTGTATTTTGCTGTTAAGTTTTTTATATGCATACCATATTTTTAAACATAAAAATATTATCGCATTCTACCGCTTAATAGTAATAAATAAATAGTTCAAAATTTCTATTTAATTTGTATATGTTTATTCATCGCAATAATTTCATAAAAAACAATTTATAAAAAAAACACGAGTTTATTATATAGCTACTATCATGCGACTATAATTTTCAGTCATAATTATTGCATTTCGGAAGACAGCATACTTTTTATATCGCTGACTTGTTCCGAATATTCGATATACAGCCGTTGCAATCTTAATTGTTTTCCTACTAATGTTAAAATTTCATCGAGCAAAGAGTGCTTCTTGAAACCCTAAAATGTACATTAAGACAATCATATATTTTATAAATAATAATGTAACGTATATTTTAAAAGGACATACCAAAATAGTTGAATCCCAAGATTCAGATACTGAAGTACAATGAGATGGTCCCATGAAATCGTTTAAAATTTCTCTCAACCTAGATTCAGGACCTACAAATAAATTTATTTAATACAAAGAAGCATGCAAAGAAAATATAATATAGAAAATAGTAACCTTGTTGAATCAAATGAGACACTAATGCTAACAACCAATGCTTGTATTCAGTAGAAGAGCTTATTAATTTGCTATTGGCTATTTGACCTTCTAAATAGCTTTGGATTGCTCCTGCATGATTTCTACAATTCAATATAAAACATCAATAAAACCCATATATTATAAATTATATAAATAAATAATTATGTACCCTTGCTGAAAATGACTTTGTTGGACTGAAGCAGATCCTCGTAATGTACTTTGTTGTAACATGTTAAGCGGAGCGGGGGCTGTAGGTGGCATGGCGGTTAATGATCGACCTAAACCTCCTCGAGCACATCGCCACAGTGGATCGTTTCCATCACAACCTAATATCCTAGAATAGCACGAAAACAATAATATAAAAAATAACATTCGACAAACAGACATTTTTGCAAAATGTGCTTATTGATACTGACCATGTTTTCATTGCTTTGCTATAGATATAGCCTTTGCCATTTGTTAATGAGATCATCGGACATCCGTCGTCCATCAGATTGCACCCCGACACATTGACGCCTTCGATCATCAAATATCGAATCGAAACCGGAGATAACGTGCAAGAGCTCTCGGCTAAATTCCAAACCGTCACTGACGCAGCAGTAGTAATAGCGCACAGATGTGGTTGTCCAGTGGCAGCCGGAATCGTTACGAGAGAAAGTCTCGCCGCCGGAGCACCCAGAGCTAAAACTCCGATTTCTTTTCTACCAGTGGCAGTATTCAGTGTATGAAGAGTAGCATCTTCGCATCCGACGCATATCCAATTTGAGTCGCACACTATACTGTTGCACGGGGAACCTAAGAAGCTTTCCCATATTGGTTCGTTGGAAGCTGAATTTCCAGGGAGTAGTTGGATCCTCGTTAGTTTGCCGTGCGGTGTGTTGCAAGCGTTGTTTAAAATCTTTAAAGATGGAGTCAATTAATAAAAACACAAGTGAAAATAAAAGAAGGGATATTTACTTGCACTCTGAATTTGCCAGCATGTCGGACAATCGGACCAGCAGTTCCCAAAGTCGGAATCGCTAATCTTCCTCCGACATCGTGCGACGATGAGTGTTTTACGGCGTTGTCAACTTTTTGCTTTGTCGTTGATAATTTTTGTTTTTTGGATACATCGTTAACTTTAGGACCGGGAAGAGCGTCTCCTCTTCTCTTCAGCCGACTATCAAGCTCACTAAAAAGTTTCATTAATTTTAATTCACTATGAAACTATTTTATTAAGTACATTTAAATTGTCAACAAAAAATAAAACTTCAAATTTTATATAATTACTCTTTAGGATTGTGTTAAAAAAATTCGTTTCAAAATTTAAGTTGCACTCTAGGACCCTGAAGGAAACATAATTATCACACACGGTGTACCGGAAATCTCAATTTTTCCGTTAACCAAATTTTACATAGGAAACCGGTTGCAAATGATCTCAGTACATGCTTCAACTCAATCAAATATCCTTCGATTGATTTGAAGCATACGTGTGTATAATGATATTGAATACTTTATGCTTCCATATTTATAAATATTGGAAAAAAATAAAACATACTTCTCATTCGGTTGCTTGGTAACGCCGGTGAATGTATTCGGACCCTGAGGCGCTGGAGGCAAAACGCTAGCGTGATTACTAACATTTGGCACTATTACTATATCATCGCGTTTTTCAACTATTATTTTGCTCTTTGCTTGAGATGATGTGCTGAAACATCCGTCCGTATTCGAAGCATTGTTGAAGCTTTCACTGAAATTATCATTAAAACAGGTTCATTAAAACTATCTTAAGTCATAATAATGCTCTTCTTCATACTTTGGATCTGTAGGATGATGAAGCGGAATAAACATCGGAGTTATTCTTCTCTTTCCGTCCGAAGTCCTAGTTTCTATTTGGCGGTTGGTCGGACGAACCGGTGAGATCATGGATGAGTTACTGGCCGTCGTTTGATTGAGATTGATTGTCGGTCTATCTTCGACCGAATTACTATTGCATGTCGTGATCCTAAAAAAAGCAATCAGCTAAATAAATGATATTCTTTTAAACTATCTAAAGTGCCTGTAATAAAATACTTTGGCTTTGTATCTGAGGCCTGACAGCTGTTGTTCGTCTTAACTTCTTTACTTTCAAGCTCTTCGCGCACGCGCAATATCTCCGGACTTTCTATTAGTAAGTTAGCCGAGGATAGATCATGATCTGTGCCACAAGCTAAGGATTTACCGTACATTCTTTCATAAAGAGTGTTCTGTAATTTAATAAAAAATATAAAAAAATAATGTTCAATCTCTGAATAAAATTAAAATACACGCAAACCTTTTCTTGAGTAGATAGAGGAATTCCAATCTCTTCTTTCGAAAATTGGATAGAAGCGACTGTGCCATCCCAACTGCATGCTAGTAGATTCAAACCTGCATTGTAATAATTTATTAAAATCAAACCTTTTTAATCAAAGTGAATTTGTAATATAAACGCACCGTCTGTACTCCACGATAAATCTAGAACGCTATCGGTGAACAATTCGTGTATTACGACGACAGGACGTTTCAAAGCCGTACACCAAATGCTGAGCGATCTATCTCTCGATCCAATAGCCACACAACAATAGTACTGAGAGCCACGTCCTCCATTTTCCAAACATCGGCAAAGTATGTTGGAATTGAACCGCTGAAATTCGGCAGAAATACAGATGTTTAGATACTAAATTATAAATCGACATTGTTTGCTCACTGTGGTCGACTTACGCCACATGTTACAGCTTTACGGTGTCCGACGAAATCTTTATCGCACCGCCAACCGTCTCGTTCTATTATTTGAGCAGTTGGACCTCCGCCATTCATGGCATGAGCGCTAACGACATACTGTCCATCAGGCGACCATGACAATCTTAGCACATGTGTTGTACCTAAAAATGTAAAAATTAAATTAAATCTTTCTCTACTTATAACCTTTCAGAAATTTAAATAAAATCAGTGATTCACGCTTTATTGCTTAGATTTATTTTACTACTTTTTTTTACATTATTAAATTTTGTCAATTTAGTTTACATATTTTTTATATTTTATTCGACTTTTGTGGAATTTTTTTTATAAATATATTTTAATATTTTTTGTTATGTTAATTAATTTCGTACTCTTTAATTTATTGCTATTATTTTCTATAGAAATCATTTACATTTAATCAAATTTAAAAAAATATTATTTAAATATAATTTTTATTACTTATTCTTTCTTTAATTATATATGTAAATATATAAATATCTGTAGTAACTCAAAACAGTGAACGATCGACCACAAAAAGGGTTACCGTAAGGCAAATTTAAAAATATGATAGCTATCCTTAACGATACTACTACGAACTTCTGATATAAGAGTGTTGGTCAAAGTATATTCATACCGAATTTTGAGCAATAGGAGAGCGCAAAAACAATTATCACTTCTCAGAAGTCAAAAATTCACGTCGAAAGCAAGTGGAAACGCTCGGTAGCGAGTGTTTCCACTGCAATAGCGACAGCACGATTTTATTGCTTTTGACATAGATTTTTGTCTTCTGAGAAGGGATAATTGTTTTTTGCGCTTGGTTTAGATGTGCTTCATTTTATTCTCACTTATTGTAAGTCGTAATATTATTATAAAGTCTTAATAAATTTTGCCCCCCCCCCCCTGAAAATGCTGAAATAACATCCGTGAACATAAAACTATAGATTATATACATATGTTACAGTGAATATATATTTTCACTAATATAAATATAATTTCAATAAGTCAGCCAGTTAATCCCTTTCTGGTCATGCCAATTCAGAAATTATATTTCGTGAATTCATATCTCAAAAATCAGCAATATTTTTTGAGAAAATTATCAGCCTTTTTCGTTAAAAAAAATTTTTATACCGCTGCATAGGAAGGGGTGTGTCCGCACAATAAATTTTTGAGTCATATTTAAAAAAGTACTGTCACCGGGAAGCGGTTAAAATGGATCAAACAATAGATTTACAATTTCACTGCTCAGCAACAGTTAAGTTTACAAATGGATAATCCGGTACGTGTATCTCCAAATGATCGGACATCTACAGAATTTTGATGTTACAACAATCGACAAACTATAATATTTAAAATAAATTAAACCAAACTCAATCCTAATCAAAACAAGTTAACTTAATAAAAGTTCTAAGACTATAGATAGTTTCAGTTAATTTGTTGAAGTTATGTTTGGGTTTGAATACCAAATGGATGTTTCGAAGAGTTTACAGAAACATAATTTCACTAGTTAATTTATATTTTCACTAGTAAAAATATATATCTACTAGTGAAAAATATTGGGATTCACTTATACACATTCACTGTAACAAATAAATACATGCCCGTAATGAGCAAAATCTACAAAAAGATAATTCAAAATTTATTTCTAGAACATATTAATAATAATAATATCTTGCCCAACTTTGCTTTGACAAAAAAATTACTACAGCAGCAGTGTCTTTTGATATTGATAGAGCTTTCGAATGAGTTTTTCACGCAGGTATTATATACAAACTAATTAAATTAAATTTTCTATTAGCTTTAGTTAAATTAAAAAACTTGTTTTATGCGGTAGAATTTTTCGAATAAAAATTGAAAATTATTTGTCAACTTCTAGAACCTTATCTGCTTGAGTCCCCCAAGGTTCAATTTTAGGACCCTTGCTATTCAAAATATTTACGAGTGATATCCCAACTAAACTTCATATAAATGATATCACCGCTTTATTCGCGGACGACACGGCCATTTTATGTTCTTATAAAAATCCCCATCGAGCAGTAGATCGACTTGGAAATGGTTCGATAAATGGCAGTAATGTTTTCTTGTAGAAGAAAGAAAGCCTTTGCTGTCAATAAATTAGTAATAATTAAAATGTACAATAAGTTTCTAGTATGGCAAAAATCCAGGTTTCACCTAAGATTCTAACTTGAGTAGTTTATAATGAAAATACAAATCCTACCTCCACATTCCTCAAATGGTTCGGTGACAACAGCCTCCTGCGTCCAATCGACGGTCTTCCAAATCCGCAATGACTTATCATCGGATTGCGATGCTAAATATTTTCCAATCTAATAATACATAAAAAATCATTATTTTAGTCTTTTCATTATTTTGGGATTATAATAAAACTAACCGGATCCCAAGCCACTCCTTTAACGAGCCCCGAATGACCGTTTAGCACGCATATCATCTCTGGAAAGTTTTCAGCGTTCCAAATGATTATAGAATTGTCGACGCTGCAACTCGCTAGCCATTTATCCAACGGAGACCAAGATAAATCCAATATATCGCCTTAAATCATATTTAAGATTTTATAATCTGCATATTAATCGGTTTTATGTTAAGTTATATTACCAGCGTGTCCACGTAGAGTTGCGACGCATCGCCACGTCTCAGCGTTTAACTTCCCGCTGCCGAAAACCGCCGATCCTCCTCCGCCGGCCAATTTCCATATCATCACTAGCTTATCGTCGCCGCCTGACGCTAGATATTGACCGCCGCAACTCCATCGAACGCAATTTACACAAGCTGAAGATTTAAACAAATAAATAGAGAAACTTGTTTGTGTTTATTTTGATTGTTTACTTTATTTCTAGTATATGTATGTCATTTTAAGTACATGTATAATTCCAGTCTTATCATCATTATTAAAGTTGATGAAAAAAAGATTACAAACCTAAATGATTATCCATCTGACATAGCATTTTGGGTTGTGTCGAATCCAATTCTACCGATTCTTGGAGTACTGCATTGAGATTCCAGACCACAACTCTTCCAGAATCTCCTCCTTGACCTCCAGTAGCAAATCTTTTACCGGCCGGATGAATGTCGATGGAAAATATTGGTTTTTCTGCAAGTTTTTTTAAATTAAATCAGTACATCTTTAATTCATTGCACAATGTAAATATACGCTCATTCCCAAATTCATGAATGAACATCGTAAAAGGTTTTTAAAGTGTTTCGATGGAGATTATCTCTGTCGGCATTATTCGCAAATAATTCGCTGGAATTTGCATAAATCGATCTAAATACTAAATGTCGAAACTTACCATCGTGGGAGACCCAGTTAGGCTTTAGCAGTTTCATTTCTGAGATACGATTCGGACGGAGGTGTATAGTGGTTATTAAAAATTAATTATTCAATTGACAGTCCGAAAACATATCTGAGCGGCGCGCGATCACGAACACACCAACACTGTTTACTGTTGGGATCTAAGCACGCCAAAAAGTGGCCATAAGCGAAAATGTCAATTAACTTTTTTATCGTTTATCAATGAATTCCAACTTTTTTACAATTCATTTTTATCAATTAAAACATCGAATATTTTTGCTAAAATTAAAATTAATTAAAACAATATGAAGAGTAATTCATAAATGCAACAATCAAAAAAAGGAGGACCAAAGGGGCATTTAGCCATTATACGTTTTGTGAAAGTCATATTGCAATAGCGAATATTTATAACTTTTCTCGGTACTGCGCAAAAAAATTATAATTAATTAATATATAAAATGTACCTTTTGATCACGGATGACACCTATAAAAGTCATCAAAAAAATCGCCATTATGCGTTGGGCACCTAAAGATCAATTTACGCACATTAGTGACGTAACAGTGCACTTCTATTCACAATGGACAGTTTTGCCAGTGCATGCCAGTGCAAATGGCAGTTTTGAGTGCTCAAGATTGCAATGTTTACGGAAGATGAATTTATGATAATTGCCCTGGTTTTGGATGAAGAAGAGGAAGAGTGAGTGAAAAAACGGATGTGAGTTTATCAGGCATGAAAACCCAGGGCAACGAAAGAATAATTTGCCACTCCTCTGTATAAGAAATTGATGGACGATGGAGCAAACTTTTATGAATACTTGAGAATGTCAGAAAATTCGTTCAACTTAATGTAAAGTAAATTGGAAGTTCAAATCAATACATGGATGGAAGAATAAATCAATACTTTGGCGATAGGATGGTGACGGGTGGCAATCAGACACAGATTGAGCCGCTGCAGTAGTGTTTTATTGAATTATTGCTTGTTTACATGGTTAATATACAATTACGGGCACGAGCCTGCGACGCGCGCGAATGCGCCGAGGGTTGTCAGTCGAGAGAATCTGTCATGCCAGTGCTACCAGAGTGCCGCCAAGTTTTGGCCATGGAAAATCTATATATAAATATAAACATACCCCACAATACCTTATAAAAATCACGACCGTGATAACAAAAATATCGTCGGTAAGTAATCGAGACTTTACTCAGGATAACTTTGAAAATTATGTTGATGTTGTCTGTTAGTTTTGATCTGCAGATAATTTTAAACGTATTCTACTAGATAGTTTTGTTTATAAATTAAGGTAATCAGATTTTTTAAATATCAAGGGAGAACACTAAAAATAAAAAAGCCATCTCGGAAATTTTTGTTTGAGAAGGACAAATAAAAACAAATTGCTATGGGACCTAAAAAAAGGTCATGATGGAAAGTTTTGTTCAAAATCAATCTCGGAATTTTTTAAAGGACATGTTTTCAAGAAGAACAGAAAAGGACAGCATTTTTGAGAATAATTCCCATCAAAAAGTGTATTCCGCAAAAAGGACGTCTGGTCACCTTAGTTTAATACCTTTGTTTTTATAGATCCAAATTCTTCAGCAACGTAATATGACTACCAATTCACGTAAATTTAAGAATTTTATACTATATAGTAGCTTATTTTTCGACTATTATTTTATTATTGGAATAAAATGAACATGCTGCAACTGACATCAACTTTTCAATCAATAAATTTATAACATTGATGGTAAAAATCACAAAAACACTCATTGTAAATATATATTGTGTGTAAATAATTACTTAAAAGCAGAATGAGACTATTATAAAATATAATAATTACAAAACTAATCCTAATTTATATATTTTTTTCTTTACTTTTTTGATATTATTTTATTTAAATGTTTAATGCTCTCTGAACTGGAATTAACTAGTGTTATGGATAACTATTATATTAAATATAAATCATTTCATGGTTGAATACATTTTTAATAAAATATACTTACCTTTTGTGTATCGTTCACATGTGTAAATAAAACAATAGAAAAAATGTATCACAATAATTTATTTTATACAAGTGTGTTACAAAACAACTGTGAATGCCTTAAAAGTTTAAAAATTAAGAGAAATTAAAAAATTCTAAAATTTTTATTACGTAAAATAAACTATCGCATAATGTCTTTATTATTTATCATGATTTTTTAATTGGGCCCAATACTAACATTAATTTAGTAATATTATTTTACCAATTAAAAAGTTTTTTCCATATAAGGTGACGATCAGTGAGAGTTAAATAGTATTAACAAAGGTTACTTCAATAAACATTAATCGAAAAAAAGTCGAATAAATTAGACAATTTCTTATATAATACAAACTACGTCTAAAAAATTTACAATGCAAAAAATAAACAAATTTGCTAATAAAAACGTCTTCTTCAACATTTGCCTGGAGACACACATGAATTTAAATCTACGTCGTTGTCCAACAAGCATAACGGACCGTCTTTAAATCGCTCGCTGAGAAATAATGTGAGAATGTAAGAGCAAACGTTCCGTTACGGAGATGTCTGAATTATACATAATATATATTTACAATATACATACATCGTCCATGGAAATGTTCAAAGTTAGAAATTTTAGACAGAGAAAGATATATAAAAGAAATTAAATTTATAATAAAATTTCATTGACTGTTTTTTGGTTCTTGATCGTAAAGCATTTTTTTTTACATAGGTGAGGTTATAAAAACGATTACATAATACACAATAATATTTTCTAATTAGACATTATTTAAAGATATATTAATTTATTAGGCAAACAGGCGAACACGAGCTGTTTTTTTATATGAAGTTTCCAGCACATATAATTTCTCCACATTGTAAATATATAACATTTCGCATGCGTTGTGTTCGTGTAAAATACTTAAAAATAAGGCAGCTTGTAGTGTCATAAAAACCCTGAACAGTCACACCCATACATCGTATTACATTTATATATTTACAAGTTATTCATCTAGGGAATGGATCCAAACAAGTGTCTACATATCACATAAACAATAATCTTGTGATATATCAGTTCAGAAATATTAATAGTGTGCACCTATACTCTGTATAGGCTATCTTTTTATATATTATAATAGTATCAATAGTAACAAAGACACGTTGGTAAGGCGACGACGGTATCTCTAATCATGATTTTTTCCTTTTTTATATAAATACAACAATATTAACTAAGTTATTTTTCCTAATAAATGAACAATGATATTTTAAAATGATCACTGGTATTTGTACATCGAGGATGAGCACCATTTCATGGTCCCATTGGGCGTACGGCGTGATAGAATCATGCGGTACATATAATACAATTCCCGCATAAGAATTTGGTTTGCATCGGCCACTGAAGCGTGATACTATAATTTATGCTAATATATTGCATTATTTTGATGGCACATGTGATAATGAGGGTAAATCAATAAGCGACGACAATTTCTGCTAGAAAGAAATGTGCCGTGATCATAAATTCATTCAAGAAAACTTGCTGGAATTTTATACATCGACTATTAATTACTTAGATTTTTAGTAACTGCCACAACTTTTCGATTGACCCCCATTATGTTACGATAAACGCAAATAAAAATCAAAAGCGACGCCGATCAATGCTTGCAAACTACTCGAATCGGGAGTGAGGTGTTGTAATACTCGAAACGTTAACAAAGAATCGCCCTGTCCACGTGGTTGATAGATCTCGGCGTGTGCTTGTGAGAAGACACTAGATTGCAGCACTGCACCTCGCACTGTATGCACTCCGCGTACGCGGGATCCGACTTCATAATATCGTGTTGATCGTTTGCACTGGCGCCGTTCGAAACCAGCGAGATGTTTTCTTTGGCATGACTTTTCCCGTTGATGTTGGCGTGCGGAGTCTCGAAAGTCTTACATATTTCTAGCACACTTGAAAAAACACCACAATCACTTTTACTACGAGTATTAGTATTCAATTTTGACGGGGGGTCCACTTGGTACAGCTTGCAGTGGTTCAGAATGGACGTGGGCGAGTCCGGATCAGACTTTCTGCTCATTTTGGGCGTCGACGGCGCATCGGGAAAGGTTTCCTTGTGCGGGTGTTTCAGCAGCGGTAGTGTTATTGACTGCTCCGGCAGGCACTCCTCTTGATCTTCGGTTTCGAATGATTTATTCGAGTCCGGCATCACCATGCGCAGCTTCAGGTCGTAGTTTTCAGGCGGCGGAGTCAATATGGCCTCTATCGAAAGCGGCAATAGAGGTATATTTGAACTGTTACTTAGCCAGGGATGCTCCAGGCATTGCTGGACAGATAAACGTTTTCTGTAATGAAAAAATAAAGCTATATTTAATATATTTTCATTTGTATTTACGCAATTGAATTGCAATCAAAGAATTTTTTTTAACATTAACAATATTTATATATAAAATATTTTGAACTTACTTTGGTTCGACTACGAGAGTAGCTTTGATAAAGTCTATGGCGATCTCCGACACGTCAACGAAATCTTCTTCGGGAAAAGTTAAAGCGCATTGCGATATATTTAGGAATGTTTCCTGCTTTGTATTTCCGGCGAAAGGACTAAATCCGCCGCTTAAGAGGACATACGATAAAACACCGACGGACCAGATGTCCGTTGCTAAAGATATTGGTTCATATGACAATATTTCAGGAGCTGGAAAAATAAAATAAAAAACTTGAGTATATCATCTCATAATCGAAACATTTCATGCAAATAATCAAATAATAAATAATAATAAGAGGATCACTAACAATTATCGCCATATATATCTGTTTTACAAGTTCTATCAAATTTTTTAATATATTCTAGCCAATAGAATAAATGATTTTTTTAAGGACATAATTTTTCTTATTTGTTCTTTTTAAATTTAATAATAAATATTGTAAGTGTACTTATTATATTTTTCTTAATGCATACGTATTATATATTATACATAATTTTAATGTATTAAATTGTAACCACAAAATAAATTTCTTACACATGAGGAATTACACAAATAAAAAAATTCATATTGAATGGCTCACCGACGTAATCTGGCGTTCCAAGGATCTCCCTCACTTCAACACCGGACTCGATTATTCTAGATATTCCGAAGTCGCACAGTTTTACTTCCCCCTCGGGAAAGTCAGCTGTGAGCAACAAGTTCTGCGGCTTGAGATCTAAGTGTGCTACGTTATGCGAATGCAGATGTGACAGCCCCTCCAATATTTGACGCATATACCGTCGGGCATCCCTCTCTGGTAGAAGATCCTCGTTGTCGAACACTCGCTGTAATTCACCGCCTGCGGCTCTGGAATTGCATAAAAAAAACGCCGACGTTAGATATATCTCGATTATGTGCATAGTGGCGATTGAAATTATACTTACAATTCCAGAACGAGCACGACATCAGTGCGAGTGTCGTATACTTCGTGAAGCTTGACCAGACGGGAGGAATCTCCGCAGAGAGCCAGCACTGCCACCTCGTGGTAGATCTCGTTGGTTGTGTCCACTGCGCGTCTTCGCTTCCTTATAAATTTGGCAGCGTATTCGACTCCAGTGGCCAGATGACGGATCTTCCTGACGGACGCGAACTTTCCCCTGTAAAAGAATAAGAATAAACATTATAGTATTTTTCGTTATTGTAGTTATAAGTTCCTAAAACGTAAAACATTTGAAAACTAGTAAACTTTGCGATTCAGAAACCCACATCGAATATGGGACAAAATTTATTATTGCTGGCATTTGCCCCAAAAATGCATGTCATTTAATGAAATACTATGAATTTTAATGTAAATTAAAATATTTTTTAAAATATGTCATTTCAGAAATACATTTTCACTGGTAGATATATATTTTTACCAGGGAAAATATAATTTATCTGGCAAGTGCAACTTTTCCATATGTAGTAGTCTAAATAAATCTACACTAATAATATTTTTTAAAATGTCATTTCAGAGAAAGCATATCGGAATATATTTTCACTGGTAGATATAATTTTTACCAGTGAAAACATAATTTATCTGGCAGGTGCAACTTTTCCATATGTAGTAATATATACATTTACATATGGGTTGTCATTATTTACTTACATGCGATGTATAAATGTTACAGTGAATGTGTATTTTTTCGGTGAAGTTATATTTTCATTAGTGAAATCCTAATCCATTTTCCCCAGTAAATATAAATTACTACTAGCGAAATAATAAATTAATTGATAGGCGCTAGTGCAATTATATGCTGCTACACAATTTGACAGTTGCAAAACGTCCATTTGACGTTAAAACCCAAACCTAACCTAATGAAAGTTTTAAAATTAATTATAGTTTCAGAACTTTTATTAGGTCGCATCTTGCATATTGCTCCATAGTTTGTCTGCACTTCGATTTTACAATATTATAGCTATCCTTAACGATATTACTATGGACTTCTAATATAAGACTATTGGTAAAAGTATATTTAAGCCAAATTTTGGTCAATAGGAGGGCGCAAAAACAATTATCACTTCTTAGAAGTCAAAAATTCACGTCAAAAGCAATAAAATCGTGTCGGCGCCGTCACGATTTTATTGCTGAAACAAGGTCCCTGTACGATAGAATAGCAATCTCGATAATAATCTCAATACTGCCAGGTGCATCCAAGTAAAACTTTTTAGGCAAAAATATATGTGTTGATATTTACCAAGAGATAGGAAATCATTCAGGACTTTTAAATCCTAATAACAGAGGATAGAAAATGCATAGTCATTGTGAAATATCTCATTCACACGGACAGACATGATTATTTATGGCCACTAAATCATTATGGCTGATCACCTCTAAGGTTTAATTTTTGTAAATTCAGCGCTTTTGACATCACTTCATTCAGCGCTCTACTCCTAGTCTGAATTCAGACAATCACTGGACGATCTGCTATGACTATTCACGTCTAAGTTTCACTTTTCTGTGTTGCTTTAGTTTAAGACAGTCACGGTGCTCAGACTAGATCAGGGCGATTCCGAAGAAGGTCGTTTATATCGATATTTGGGACTGCTGAAAAAGTCTCTGGCCGAAATTGGCGAAGGAGGCTGGCGCGATCGCCCACGCAAGGTGAGTTATGCAGGCGGCGGAAGAATGCCAGCCGCGGTCGCACCTTTCTCCTCCGCGCCGGCGCCTCCGACAATCAGATTTATGCAGTTCTCGGTTGCGCCATGACCGGCTGCTGGTAGGTGCATTTTTCGGATGCATTATTCGAGTTACGTAAGAAAATTGCGAAAAATTCGACAGTCAAATTATCCGCATCCGGTGTCTCCGTCGCTGAGAATCTATAGATTTTTATGATCACGTTCAATCAAAATAAGGTCCCTGCCCCTTCCGACAGAGTCTGGAATGCGCCGCGTATATTTCCAGACCCGTCTCGGCCGTCCAATTATTCATGCGGGCATTTCCGACTTTTTCCCCGTCTGGAATGCAGGCGGCGAGCAGAACACCACCGGCATGCGTCCGGAGTTGCAGCAGGTGCTCCGGTAGCTACCTTGCGAAGAATCCACCACGCGAAATATGAAGTCGCCTCATGATTATGACACTCCAGACACGTTTGAATATCGCATCTGCTCTGAGGACGCAGACGACGATCGATGACGATGATTAACGAGATTGGCATTCGGCGAGCGCAGAAAAAAAACACAGCATACCAGCCATTATGTCACAATTGCGGATTCGATCGAGTACGTGGCCGCATTTGATAAAACATGGCAATGTGGAACGAGGAGAAGTTCTCACGCGCTTTATAAGAATACATTTTTGGATATAAATAAAGCGCTGTCCTAGATATAAAAAATCTACACATTTTTATTTGAAATCTGTTTGCTGAAAAAACACAGGTGTTTTTTTTTTAAATAGATAAGGCTATCGCGAGGTTAAATAGTTGCTCTAAAAACTGAACGATGCATTTAAGTAAACAGTTTTTAATTTGTAACGTCGACGAATAGTTTGTTTGCTTTTTTTTTCTAAAACATACTTCATCTTGTTTTGATAGCATATATTGAAAGCACACAATTAAATAATTTCGTGGAAAATTATCTAAGTAGAAAACAAGACATTATAATCGTAATTATAAAGTAAACATTAGGATTATAAATATAGACGTACAGTGCAAAAATTAAACTTAACTCAAATAGTTATGTAATTTTATAGAAGTTAAGGGAAAATGCAACACCCGATTAAATCAACAAATTAAAATCAAATCTCCGTCAAAATAATAATATAGAACAACCATGCGAATTAAAAAATATAAATGAGAAATAAATTATTTATTTTAGAAATATATTATAAAAATATCCCTGTACAATAGTTTACTATAAAGCATACACATAATAAGCTTTACCAAAAAATTACACATTTTAGAGCAAATATAAAGCAGCGGCGGCAAACTGAACTCGCTAAAAGTTAAAGTCATATTCGACAAGAAAACGACCGCACAGACTAAGCATGTAAATTATTTTTTTATACATTTACTACCGTATACAATACCTTTTCAGTTGGACTAGTTATAAATAACATGCCATATAAATTAAAACCACAATTACAATCATTGAGTCTAATGAAAACTATATATATATTTGCGATCGTCAATTTGTAATACACTACACTGCAATATACTAATATATACATATATATTTGTTGTAAAATTTCCGTTTCATTCGTTTTCGGTTTAGGACAAAAAAATATGTACAGCTTCAGTCGGTCATTAGAGCATATAACATCTGCCGCGTGTTTCCCCAAATTTGCACACACCTGTCCATGCTCTTCCAGAGCAAAATCTGGATACATCGAGGACTTTGCAGCTGTCGTTAAGGGCTCAAAAAGTTTCACTCTGATAAAACCGAAAGACCAGCTAGTATCTTTTGCAACCTTTCGGCGCATAATGCGCGATTGTAGTTCGCAACGACAAATTAAGACACTCTTAGTTGAACGATCTGTTTAATATAATAACTTTATTAATAGAAACATAAGAAGTTTAAAAAAAACAGTCGAATGGAGCACATCTAAACCGAATTTTGACCAATAGAAGAGCGCAAAAAGCAATTATCTCTTCCAGAAGTCAAAAATCCACGTCAAAAGCAATAAAATCGTGCCGTCGCCGTCGCAGTGGGAACGCTCGTTACCGAGCGTTCCCACTGCGGCGGCGCCGACACGATTTTATTGCTTTTGACGTGAATTTTTGACTTCTGAGAAGTGATAATTGTTTTTTGCGCTCTCCTATTGATCAAAATTCGGTTTGAATACATTTTAATCAATACTCTTGTATCAGAAGTCCGCAGTAATATCGGTAAGGATAGCTATCATATTTTTAAAACATAGTGTAATATTCAAGTGCAGTCAAACTATCGAGAAATATGTGAGATGCGACGTCTGTACTTCTTCTGTTGATATATGAGTTGGCTAAGTTGTGTTTTGGACTAATGAAAGTTCTAAAACCATAACTAGTTTTAGAACTTTCATTATGTCAGGTTTGGGTTTAAACAGTAAAAGGACGTTTCAAATTGAGCTTCATAGACATTTTAGAGCAGCATATAATTTTACTGGCGCCTATTAGTTGAATTATTTTTTAGTATAAATATATATATCTACTAATGAAAATGTTTTTGGACTTCACTAGTGACAATATAACTTTACTGAAAAATACACATTCACTTGTTAAAAAGATAAAATTATAAAATTTTACTAGCACTTGCTAGATAAATGATATTTTCATTGGTAAAAATATAAATCTACCGGTGAAAATGTATTTCAATTTGATTTTGCTGAAAAAACGTATTTTAAAAAATATTTTAAAGATAGATTCGAGTCTGCCCAAATTCAAAGGGGGGAGATATGAAGCAAACTGCCTCACCCCCGCCGAATGACGTTCTTGTTATAAACGTAATGTGAACAGCGTTTTGTCCAGTTCTAGCAGGAGACAAAGGACAAAGGACGAAGGGAGCGCCGAGTGAAAGGGATGCATCGCCGTCTTGGGTCTTTTACTTTCTCCGTCGGAGGTCAGTCGTGCGGCGCGAGCGCTGACCCCGAGCCGGACACCGACCCTACCAGACCTTCGGCGCATTTTCCGACTGCACACCAGGATGCAGGCGAGCGAGCTATAGCAAAACCGATCGGAATTCACACGCCGGCACTGCACCGTGCTCTCCTAGATCAGACGTATGACGCAACGAGCGCATAAGACGCCTCCTCCTCCTCCGCCATCTCCTTCTCGAAGGAGTCATCGATCAAATCGGACGGATGCATGTTTAGAAAGTTTCACAGTAATGCTGCGGAATCTGCCGTTTTGTTTTTGTTTGTGCAACGCTCGTTATCTAATCGGGCGGGCGGCGGCGGAGAACCCGCCCGCGAAAAACCCGGAAGGTCGTCAAGGCAGAAGAAGACCGCAACCGGTCGGCCGAGCGAGAGCGACCTTCGCTCGGCCGCATGCATTTATACCTGTATGTTTATTATTGTGTTTGGATCCGAGCGAAATTGGATATCATGAGCAAAAGAAAAAGGAAAAAGAACAAAATGCAAATTCTCTCAATTGGTATGAAAAAATAAGGAAAATACAACTCATGCTACTTTATTAATTGGTGACTGGAGAAGTTTACTGTGCAATCTGTCACAAAATGTATTACCGAAGAATAAAATAACTCCTATTTACATAAATCAAATAAACCGGATTATACTAGGCGATAGATAAATCATACTATAAAACATGATTTTTGCCTTAAATATAAGAAAACTGGATTTATATGTAAAATTAAACGCGGAATTCAACTGCATCCCTATATTGAAACCGAAAGTGCTCAAAAATATTTTTAATGATTGGATAAAAATAGTTGCATTGAAAAAGAACAAAGACTGTTACAAAAAAAAAATTTTTGCTCTATAAATAAAAAAAATCATTAGCGCATAATTTCAGGTGATAAAATATATATGTATATGCACATAATTTATAATATTTTTAATGTGAAGGGGAAGACGGGGGAGAGGGGTTTATACTGTATTTTAAGCGATATAATGTGTATTAGTTTTTAATATAAATATATAAAATTAATAAAAATAATAAAATAAATACTGTGCCGGGACCACTCGTGATCGTCGCGACAAATTAGTGCTTTGGATTTTTTTAAGAACGATTTTTTTTATACAAACGAATATGTATCTGAGCAGGCAAATCAAAAATGACCAAGACTACACGAACAAAGCCGAAGGGTCGATGCATAATGCAATGGATTTTTTTTATTTTTCATAAAACTTTTATTTTAATACGATAGTTATACACACTATATGTTACTGGTTTATAACCGTTTTCATGTTTACAATTTTGTTATAAACTATAGTATAAAAAATATATAAAATAAAACGTTTATGATTAGGAAAAAATTAAAACTTTTTACAATTTGAGTACAATAAAAAATAACAGGAAAACCATTTGATTATGTGCTATTTACATATTTGTTCTTATTTTGTTGTTTCTATCGTAATTTCTTAAACATGAGATAAGTGAGTTTAATTTTTATAGTATTTTCTGGTATGAAAATTACAATTTTCGGTAGTTGTTATTTAGCACAGCGCCACGCTCGAAAACCACCAGTTGTTACTCACCACTTCGTTTCGTTTCCCGTGCTGTTGAAAGCCAAACTTAACCTAAACAAATTAAGCATTATATTCGTTAAGATTAGGTTTGGATTTGAACAGCAAAGAGACGTTTCGCAACTGGCAAATTTTACAACTATAAAATATGTTCATATACATTTCCATTCCGTATAATAAATTCATAAACAGGCGCATGCGCACAGCGGGAAACGCAGTGGGGAGTAACAAACAACTGATGGTTTTTGAGCGTGGCGCCGTGTTTACCCCAAGTACCCAATTGATTGTTGGTGTCTGTAGGCTATTATAAAGTTTTTTAAATGAATATGGAAATGTGTATAAAATATTTTTTATCACTTTTTTTCGGATTCCTTATGCCTGCACTACTCTCTGGAAGTTGGCCAAGGTCGGAGAATATAGTGGGTTACTTCGGTCGAGTTCGGTTCTGCCCGCTCTAAAATCTCTCGGAAGTTGTCCGAGGTTACCGAGAACGGGAGGTAAAGTGGAGGTAATTCAGTCGACTTGACCAGCTTCGAGCGCTTCCGAACATTGTCGGCAAACAAACCGAAGTCGGAGCTGCTCTTTCGAGCGCGAGCGGTGAGATACTTCCCCTTTCGCTCTCTCGCGTGTTAAGTGACGAGAATGAGAGATATAATGATATGGTGTTTCGCAAACTGAGATAGAACGAGTAACTTGGTTCAATTTCAGTATGCGCGTAGGCGTCCTATAGTCAACACGCATGTCGAGCGCTGCATCGTGGTCACGTGGTCAAGTTATAATACCACATGCTTATCGGGGACTTCGACAGGCTCTTACTGACATCTTTGAATATTTTAGGGCACCAAAAGGGGTTAATTATATTTTTGATAGCATATTTTTCTAACAGATATCGTTATTATATTTTTTTTCATATAAAATTAAATAATTAAAAAATAATTAGTGGTACTTAATTCTAGGATAGTCACAGATGTGGTGTTCGTATTCTGTAATATAATTTTTATGCCTTATGGCATTTTGCAAAAGCCGACAAAGATTTTGCGTAAATTGAATATTTACGACCGAAAAGTTTTCACTGATATTGTATTGGTGAGTGCCCACACAAACTTTTATAATTATCAGTAGCGTAATTTTAATAATATGACAATTTAAAAATTGCGATTATTTGGCACATTTTTCGATCGCGCACAAATATGTCAGCTATACGTGACAGCAGCCGCCGTGCGGACGTCGTTCGCGACCGCCGTCCGGACGGCATATGAAATTTGTGGCAGTGTGGCCGCTACTCAGAAGTCGGCGACATCGGCCGACTTCAGTTGTAACTTGTTTGGACAACTTCCAGAGAGTGTAGTGCATGCATAAGAGTTCAACCCTATCTTGGAGACGACTTGGATGCTATGTTATGCAATAATACGACGAAAACAAACACGTACATTGTATATACAATCATAAATGTGCAAATTTTACGACGATTTTAAAATAATTATTAATATAAAAACTAAAAAATAAAAACTAAACATGAGTTTTATTAAAGTACATATATACACAAACTGATCGGCTTAGCAAAACTGTTGTAAATACAATTGAAGAAAAAATGAATATATAAACGTATCACTCTCTTCAAGTTAGGTTATATGATTGGAAAATGAGCTGCTCTTACGTTTGAGAAATTCGCAAAAGAAACGGAGAATTTATTTATGACTAATTTTACATTGTGACAAACGGAATGTTGGTCGTTCACTTTTCGTTACGTAACACCGTCCAATTACGATTTAACGGTACAGACCTTCTCAGTTTCCCCGAACCGAAATTCGCGATCGATCCGGTCTCTCGTTTTACATAATGCATCTTGTTGCGTATCGGTTTTTCTGCACGACGCTTCAAGACGAGATGCATTCCTCGGCGAACGAAAGCGGTTGCGCAAGCAGTGACGCCTGGCGCTACACCCATCACCCCATGCCAAATAAAAGATCTCCGGACTGAATACTTGCGGAATTAACGCGACCTATATGTTTATGGGCTCTTGCGAAAACGCGACCGAGACTTTAATTAGAGACGCACCTGCCCCGCCGTGTGGCAAGCGAACAGACGTCCCTCCCTTTCGGCGCCGCTTCCTGCGCATTTTGGGAGCTTGGAACAACAAGCAGAAGCGTGTGATTCACGAGGTCGTGACTGTGACCCTCGACAAGCAGGTGTCGAGAAACTCTTCAAACTTCCATTTTGGTAGCCGTATTGACTTAAGTTTATTTGGGCATTGGTGAAGCAATTCCACAATGTCAATATCCACTTCTTAGAACAACTAGAATTATTCTAAATTACATAAAAAGCTTGGAACAGTTAAATTATAAATTTTCTAAATTAAATAAAAAATTCAATGAAACTTTCGACACGTTTGACAGTGTAAGCAATGATTGCATAGCTTGCAATACAACTTTATGATACGTTCAAAGATTGACTCAGAAGCAATTAAATTGTTGATTCTAAGGTTCTATAAATCGTATTTTTTTAGATTCTTTAGCTAATTTCATTGATATGTATATTATGAATAATGAATTTATTTTCATTTTTTTCAGCATTACGTGGATAATTACATGCATATATCATGTGTATTGTAAGAAGGGTGATTGAATAATTCGCAGCATGACACACAGAGGGCACCACTAAGCGCAATTTTTTTGAGTTTATGTGAACTGTTATAAATGTCTGAAAAGTTTAACGTTAATCCATAAAAAAATTAGAGTGTAATAGAACATATTATATAATTGAATAGTCATGGCAATCGACAAATTAAGGTTCGAGAAACGGGTTCAAAACATTTTGAGCTAAGGGTTTTTATGCGGTTTCTAAGTGTCGTCCAACTTGTTAAAAAATGATACAACAGTCAAAACAATGGAATTAGTTGTGTCATTATTGGAAAATGGTAAAGTGGTGTTTTCTGTTTTCAAGACAGCAAACCATAACATAAAGTTAAAATAAAATAAAAAGGAAACGACTTATTTAATTCGGTGACTGTTACCTGAAAGACCTAGGTTTGAATTTCATATCGATCTTAGTGTTTTTCAATTTATATAGTGTCTGAAAGATCAGAACTAGTAATTATTGTATATCAATTAGGTTTTCTTTATTTTTCCTAATCTCACGAATGAATATCGTTATGAATAATTTATAAAAAAATCGAAAATAGTAACATGATTTGACTTGACTGTGATTTCAATCTAATTCTTAATTTTTTTTTTAATAATGTTTTAATCAAAGTAATACAATCAGTACGACTTTAAAATAATACCAAAAGTGCTCATTAACAAACACCATAAGATTAAATAATTTTAATAAGTTTAAGAAATCCTATAATGGGTATTTTTTAAAACAATTTTAAAGTCGCAATCCTGTTATGTTATAACATAAAATCAAATATGCAAATATATTTTGTATATATGTTACACTGAATCGGTGAAATCGCTTATTGCATGAAATAGGCAAAAAATTGCCTAATTCATGAAAAGTGCAAACCCATTGCTTCATTCGTGAATTAGGCAAATTATCGAAAATTGAGTAATAAATCAATTGTTATAAGATAATCAGTGTCGAAAAATTTAATTCCATAACTGAGATACATTTAATTCCATAACTTTGAATTAACGACGGAATAGTGTAGTCCGTAACGTCTCATCGAATTTTTATTTTTAATAAAAAATGCGCACTTATTAAAAAAAAATCGACCCCGACTGCAGTGACATCTATTGGTTATAAATTGCATTACATATAATAATTCATAACTATTAAGAATATAGATGTGACCGATTCCCAGACTTTGGTGGTTAATACTTACTTGTAGGTTATATCTGATTGACTGACTCAGTTGATACAGTTTTATCATGTTGTAACGCATTGGGCTTACGCCTGTCAGGTTACAACGAAAAAAATAAAAATTGTATGCTAAAAGTTATAACTGTTTGTTCACTGTCAACACTGGTCAGTGATACTGATAATGTTTAATTATTTAACGGCAGCAAATTAAATAGTCAAAATTTATATCAATTTTGGGTCAGAATAAAAACAAATCTCGGTCAGAATTTTATTAACCGCCAGATCATATTTATATTATTCAGGGTCAGAATAAATATTAAATGGTTATATTAAAAATAGCACGCGATCAGAATAAAAAACATAGGACGAACAGAATTAAAATAATGAATGGTCATAATTATATTATTCAGGGTCAGAATAAAAATCAAATGATTAGAATAAAAAAACATATGGTCAGAATAAAAATATAAGAGGATTAGAATTAAAATATAGGACGATAATGTGAATTAAAAAATATATTATAACATTTATAAATATAAATGGGCAATAAATTATTTATTTCAGATATGTCTTATTAAATATCTCGTTCGCACCTAAGCTGTTTCACAGCGAGTGCTGATCATTAAGTGAGCACCCCATGAAACACTCAATTGTATGTACGATCTGAAGGTATTCAGAGCGACGAACGAAGCTGGAATAATGACAGAGCGGCGGCGGACTTTTGTTGTCATCTGACAATGTAGCGAACCCAACCAAACAAGTTGCTACAAAAACACTTTGATAATGACAATGTATTAATTATGCTGACCATCTGTCAGCATAAAACTGATCTTGAGGTTAAAATACAGAACATATAATATATTAAAATTCTGACCCGAAAAATACGAGCATATTTCCGGAACGAATTGTGCTCGTAAACCAAGGTTCTACTGTACTCACAATTTATTTAGTTCAGCTACCAGATAACAATAATCAATTTAAAATATTCATGGAGAGAGCATTAAACAATTTTATAGCTCTGCATACGGTTGCACTTGCCAAATCGACAATTCCGAAAAGTGCCGCATTGCAAATCGATCCTGATAATAATTTATAAAATGTTTACGACTTTCTATAAACGTATTATTCCAATAGAATTATTTACAGTGATTCCCAATATTATTTGTTTAGAAATACTTTTAAAATAATAATAATAATAGTACTTGTTATTGAATAAGTGGCTATGCTGCTTTTTTTTACACGCATTCACCGCTACCCATTGACACATTCTATACACGACAGGCTACTTTAAAACGCGCCACCCTCGCAGCATACAATGCGTATTAAATTTTCAATGGCAACGATAAAAAAAAAAGTTAAATTTGCCCCTTGAAACGGGGCGCCCCTTGTTTGCCCGCTTTAAACCGGCCCTGCGCCGGTGAAGGACGGCCTCGCAAGGTCGCGCGCGGCCGACGACCGATTGACGGGAACGATTGACGGGTTGCGCAACCGACCTTGGGCCGTAGCGGCCGTTGCCCCCGCAGCCTCCCGCACCATACGTCACCAGCCACCCGTTACACTTATTGCGCTCACTCACACTACACTCACACTTGCTCAATTTCTTTTCAATGCTCGATACGTGTCTTTTGATTCGCCAATTTAGGCACTTCGATCCGAGTTCATGGCCGGCGTTGCCTTTTTCAACATGTCTGCGTTTGATAGTTTCATTATAGGTAGGCTTACATACGTCCCGGTTTCACAAAATTTTCGAGATGACCTCTCACAACATTCCTAAGTGAACATAAATTTTTCAGGATCTCAAAACCTTTATTTTTTTTAGAGCTTCATAATTATAGACCAAAAAATTGTACGGTACAAAGATGAAGGTTACCAGGAGAGTCTGAAGCTTTAGCGAATCTTCTCAGCTTCCAGGTTTAATGATTGAGTTGATTGTGTAAAATCAGATGTCCCTTTGTACGTATTCTAGTTTGAATTTAAGTACATGAAATGAAAACCTTTTTATATGTAGTCTCCACATGGAATGCCATAAAGTTAGGTACAAGTTACCAGCGCCTAAAAAGTGCATGGATTCCGCTAGAAAAAACACTGCCTGCTGCACCTATTTCTTCCTATCGCATCACAGAGCAGTCCAAGAATGGGAAAATTAGACGGGGCGAGATCTGTAGCGTGCAGCGGATTTTCAAGATACTAGAAGATATAAAGATTGTAGGTCGAAATGTTTTTCCTAGGTATGTAGTACTCTTTGCTCGCTCTCATGGTTTCCAAATGGTAGCTAAAGTATTAATTATTCTAGGAAGTAATAACCATCTGTACAGCAATTAAGACATTCGATGCATTTCAATGCTTCACTATTCAAAAACGAATAGTGAAGACCGGCACACAAAATTGCACAATAGCCACGCAGATTTTCTAAAGCCATAAATTACAACAAAAGCATCTCTAATTCTGAGAAACTCGTCCAGAAAAAAAAAATAATAACCACGCATCGAATAAATATTTTTGTAATTATCGGACGGTGGCCAATCGTAATACTTTGAAGGTAAAATATGAGATTGGTTCTCATTTTTATTTATCTCTTATTCAACAAAGCGTTCGCGAAGGAGCATTACAAAAATATGAAGAAACAAGGCAAGCACTCGGCAGACTTTAATACACTTTTTGGAATTATATACTTGTACAATAAACTGCAAAAGCCACATCACTCAGCCACTAAACCCGAAAATGTAAAAGAAACTTATTTTGATAATGAAGTAGATACACTTAATTTGTTGGTTACATCAACAACATTAATTTGATTATATGAATGAACATATATCGATATATTGATGACGTATCTGCTGATCAATCAACGTATCGAAGTACACAATGGGCAATAAAACATGGCTAAAATGAGCAGTTTCCTCCTTACAGCACAGTTAATATACATGTTGAATCATTCTAAAACGTATTTCATTAGAAATATTACCTAATTCTTCTACAGATTCGTGAAACATGACATCTGTACAAAAAATGTATAACGGCAAATAAATTGATATTTCTCCATAATGATATATTTACCTTATAAAAATATGATGAAATTATTAATGGACAAATTAATTTGGATCATTGTAAATATGTACTTTCATTTATAAATTAGCACGACAATTGAGGACAACACAAAGGCATTTGGCTACGATAGGAGAGCAGCATTTAATTTCAAACCAATCGTGCATCTGATTCGACTTAATCACCATTGCCAATGACCAATGACTAATGGCGCAATGATTCTCAGTCTGAAAAGACTGCACGAAGTGCATGCATCTCATCGTAGTTAATTATCCGAACCTGACCCTTAGAAACTGCTTGGAGAATTTTACGAATACCTAAGCGCCACAACTAAAATAAAACTCCCTAAGCGGTCTCTAAATAACTCGCCCCCAAACCCGGGAATGTTAATCGATACAAATTGAAATCGTAAGATGCATTCCTATGTTGTATTTTTATAATAAATAAGGGGAATACATTCCAATGGTATCCTCAAGGATTAACTGAAACTTTTAAACTCTAAAATGGTAAGACAAACATTATTGACATATCATAATCTAATTATTAATACATGACAACTACATAGGGGACAACGAAACAACGGAAGTCTTTCTTGAGACGCCACATGCTCATGCGTCCCCGCCTACAAGGTTTTTGAAGCCAGTTCCCAGGACGAGCGCGGCACCAGAACGAACATCACCTGTATGGATATCGAGATTACATCTTAAAATTTACATAAATATGCACTCGAAACGTTTGGTTATGTACGTTAATAACGGCCACATTCTGAAAACTCATAATAGGGATTCCACCACTTTTGAGATATTATTATGGTAGTGACAAAAATCCATCGACTTAGACCTACTACCAAATATAATAAATTGGTTCGCTTTTAACCTTTAAAGTCCAAAAAGCATATACATACTATATAATGCCCATTACAGTCCAAAGGCATCTATATCATGCTCAATATATTTTCTATATTTTTGAAGCCATTTTAAATAACCCACTGCGATGGCGCCGACACGATTTTATTGCTTTTGACTTTTAAGAATTTCTTATTGGGCAAAAATCGGTTTAGATGTGTTTATTATGGTTATAAAAAGTCGTAATATGTACGCTACACAACCGAGCGTTTCCACTGCGACGGCACGATTTTATTGCTTTTGACGTGGATTCTATCTTGGACAGATAAGGGCATTTGTTCTCCCTTGAATGCCAAAAAATGCATGTTATTTATTGAAACATTATGAATCTTAACCCTTCGAGTAGTACCGCCGTACATGTACGGTGGTCGATCTTTCGCTGTTCTGAGGTAACCCAGATAGTTATATATTTACATATACGTATAACTCGAGAAATAGTAAATAAAATCGACAAAAGCCGAATAATATAATAACTCATTTGACACTTTAAACACGCGTGATTATTGACAGCTGTCTGATTTACAGTGGTGGCAGCATAGGAATGTCGAATTGGATTACTCTGTATAATGGTCGATTTACTTTTTCAAAAATTATATTTAACTAGTACAATTAGGTCTAACACAAGCAATAAATAAATATGCAAGAGAGAAGTTGTTACATATAAATAATATTATAGTACTTTTTTTAATATAATAAATTCTTATTTTTTTCAGGTAGTGGTCCCAACATCTGTAACACCCTAATTGAATGATATATAAATAATAGGTAATAAGCATAATTTTTGTGATTAAATAAATTGGACCTCAGTGGATTCAATAAGAAAAAAGTTTTTTGTCTGATAAATGTTAATGACTATTTGGACAAAGGTGAAAATCGACAGAAATATATCTGCTATATTGATTAGTTTTAAATTATTTAATTATACATCTAAGCTTATTTATTACGAACTCTGATAGATGTGAGCTGTTAAGAATTAAAGCTAGCTCCAAAGCTGACGAAAATGTGGAGAATAGAACAAGTCATGGTTATATATAGATAATGTAAAGTCTTGATCTATAAATATTAGAAAGACAAGTTCTTTGTTACAATATTAATGTCTGGATCAGGTTTGTGAAAAATTTTCTTGGTAAGAATTCTTTTTGCCTCCAAATCAAAACGCGAAAGCGTTATAAAAGCTTGCAGTCACTTAAGCGTCGAAGGAACTATATGAAGAATAAGACTTTCTCAAGATCAACTTCATCAAGTTGATGAAAAAGCATGTAAAATTATTATCACGCGAAAACGCGTGAACGGGCCGTAATGTGTTAAAGCATTATTCTTTGCGTTTCGTCTTCAAAGTTCATGTTACAAGTTGACGCAATTCGCTACCGCGGTACTGATGTCTAGTTGCATGTCACACGCGTCACTCTGTTGACATCGATGTTGGCATCAATCCTCGATCGTTGCATAAAGCGAGAGTTGCGCGCATCTCCCCAAGAACACTTTCGTCCCGTGACACATCCGGCGGGTAGCACCTTTAAAGGCGTCCCTCGGGGATTCGCGCTAGGTGTCAAGAGGTGGTGATTCCTGGTAGCCGCATCGGCAGCAGTCGCGAGTCCTGAGTCACGACGGTGTCCCGAAATACTGACGTCTAAATCGGGTGGGTTTAATCGAGAGCCGAGAGGGGAGAAATAGATCGGCGGGTGAAGTATGCTAGCGCGCCCGATAAGTGCGTCCTGACATTTAAATATACACCCGGGACGGGGCTATTTATGAAGCTGCATTCCCTGGCCCGACTCTTCCTTTTGTCCCGGGACGACCAACAGCAACAGCACCGGTGTGATGATTCGCCGATATTCGGACTAACGGTTCGACCTCGGCGAGTACGCTACTTTACGACGCATTGTTGCGAAATTTTTCGTTACGCTGTAAAAAAAAACATGTCAAAGGCGCCCCAAAGACAATGCCGACTTTAACAGAAAAATTCGGCGACCTTTCCAATATATCATTTTGAGTAATTGGAAAGGCCGTCTGAGAAAAACGTGAGAATAGTCAAATCGACTGTAATTTGCGGTGTAACTCTATGAGAAACAATCAAGGGTTGAATCCCGAGCGAAATCGCGCAACAACAGCAACAAATCTGCGGTAGAAATTGTATGTACTAACTAACGCGCATTGTCCGAGAATGTACAGTAAGGTATTTTGCGTTAACTCTAATTGGTTGCGGTGCACACAATGGAGCTCACGCTAAATAACTCTTGGAAAATGTACATAAAACTATACATGTACGTACTGTGTATTACAGGGGTGGCCAAAACATCAACCGCGAAGATATGTAAAGTGAGTACACATATAAACGGTTTTATTATTTAACTCATAAAATATATAAAGCTTGAGGTATAGCAAGAAATATTTAAAATGTATATGCATATCAATGTTAAAGCAATGGATTAGACATTAGACCAATATTTAAAAATAAGGAAAGAAGGTTGTTAAATTTGTGAATAATTAACGTTTTAACACAAGTGACTCTTGGAAATGTCAACAATTTATATTTATCACTCCCGCCAATGAATTGAGCTTAATAATAATTGAGCCAATATACTAGCTACGGTACCTCACGATAGTGAGAGACCGACAGAATAATAATATTAATAACAATAATAATGGGTTGTATTTTTCAGGTCAGAATTTAAGGTGACGCATTATTATTGGTCACATGGCAATTGGTCACAAGTAGGGTTGCCACATCAAAAATTAAAAAAAAAATACGGCGATTTTTTTTTCACAATTAATGATTTTATATGTATCTAATAAAGAAAGCAACAAAAATAATTAAGTTTAATTTTTATGTATACTATTTATCCTAAAATTATTTAGCATCTAACATTTGTTCCAAACAATTCATTCCAAAATTCTGTTTAATCGTTAGCTCAATAATCCACCTGTTTCTATCTTTACGTCAAGCAATCGTTTGCACGTAGAACAGTGAAAATGTATACATTTTTAAAATTGTGAATATTAAAAAAAAACAACAAATTTTATCACACGGTTATTGCCTTTCAATGTTCGTTATATTTGCCATTAATTTTTTTAGATAGATATATTCTTCAACAAGTAAATCTTGGCCTACTTCTATTTATTAATTTTGTTAGTGATAAATACATCTATAATTTCTTAAAATGATGTATTAAGTATACATTTTATACAAATTTTACACGGGGGCTGGGAATTGATTGTCAACTGATCGCGGCGAAAGCTTCTGCGCGCACACTATGAACGTTTGGACATTAAGTGAACAATATATGCATACCCCGATTTGTCTAAGATTTTGATCGTGCAACTAAAGTGACCAGACGTCCCCCTATGAGGAAGATTGGCCTTCTTTGAGTAAGATTGTTCTACTTTTGTCCTTTTACCTCCTCTAACAAAAATTTCAGAAATTACCCTTTTTTATCTCCTGTATGAATTTGTCCTCATTTATTTTCCTCGAACAACGATACGCTTCATAACAGCATTCATCACAGGTAAAATCTGTTAATTTTTACCTGTGGGACACGGAACTGTCCCACGCATTATGGGACATCGGTCACGTGGCAACTTCTCACACGAAAATTGGTCACAAGGCGATTGCTCATACGAATATTGTTCACACATCACTCACAGGGTTTAAAGAAAGTTTTTTAATTTTAATATTAACAGAACACAAAGTGAAAAAAATCAATTGTTTGAATTGTTTAAGATGTTAATAAACATTCATAACAATTTTATCTGTTTTTTAAAAGAAAATCTTTTAAATAGTCTAGTTAAAAAAGTCTCGAATGCGCTTCTTTAGTAAAAAATATTAATAAGAAACAATACAATAATTTTTTTTTTAAAAATGTGAGAATTATATTTAAAGTTACTTTTCCATGGTTATTTGGAAACATGATCGTCCTATATTTTATTCTGATTGTATACTATTTTTATTCCAACCATTTAGTATTTATTCTGACCCTGAATAATATAATTATGACCATTTAATTTGTTGCCGATAATAATTGAGGCAATACATGGGAATTCTCATTAAGGAGCTAATTAAAAAGTAAAGTTTTTTTTATATAAAATGAAAATTTATAAATAAAATATTCTATAAAAGTATTGGTTATTTAACTTTAAATAAAATCATTTACCTTTTTTTATAATATTATTGATGCATACATTAACAATATTTAGAAGTATGGAAGCATCTTCATTAATACATCAATAAGACAAAGACGACCGGATATTTATAGTACATTTTTATAATCACTCATTTAATTACTCGTTTCAAGATCGAGTTTTTCCGGTTTTTACGACTCTATCTTCAAACTCGACAATTATCAAATTCTCAGCTTGAAAATGTTTACATTACATAGTTTAACACACAATGCTTTATATTTATAATTGGAGGTTATTAGGGACGGCCACGCGATTGCAAACAAAGCCTTTTCAAACGCTATCGTTCATTATTTTTAACTTTGATTAATCTCGCAGATAAAATTATAATACATACACACATATTATGGCACATTATACCATTAAGTTATGGTTAGTGGGCGTGCGAAATTGCAGACATTATTTAAACCGCAACGAAATTCGTTACAAACGTTGCGTTTAATTCAAAGCAATTAAGCTCGTAATGTATGCAGCAGCAGGCAAGCATGCGATCTTGCCAAAAATATCGCTTTTGAAGTTGACGACTTCTCAACAGTCGAAAACAATGGCTATTTACGAATCTACTACTCGTTCGTGTGTCATGTGTCACACACGCTGGAAAACTCGTTAAGTGAGTTGCGATGTGTGAATCACAGATTCACTGATTCTAATTCAGGTGGACGTACTATAAGCGCGTTGGATCTGCGTTATAAATAAACGCTAACCATCAATCTAAAGGTCGAGGGTTCAAATTCCTAAGGGATGGCACAGCCAAAAATCTGTACAATGCGCTTCTCATGATAAGAAATACAGAATGATTTTAATAATTATACTACTTTATAAGCTAAAGAACGCATCAGTAAATTTATAGGCAAACAAACAAGCAGCTTATTCGCAGATTTACGAAACCTTTCTTATTAATATCTCAGTAAATTTTTTATTTTAATATAAGTATAGCGAAGTAGAGCGAAGCTCATGGGACCGAAGAAAAAAATTCGTTATATTGAATGCAAGGAAGATGATATACTTTTATTTTATTTTTAAATACCATATGACTACAGCATCAAAATAACCTCATAAAAGATTGACAGATCGTTTTTTGTCCTTTTTTAAGGATACTGTAATGAACACAATATTTTTTTTTATAAAAAAAACATTTCGTTATACTGAGATCAGTCTTCGTTACAATGAACATATTTTGTATAAAAGTTTTTCGGGAACAAATAAAAGATTCGTTATTTCGGTATTCATTACAAAGAGATTTCACTGTATTAGGTTTTCCTAGATTTTCCTAATCTCTCAATAAATTATTTAAAAAAATCAGTTAGGTAGTGCATAGTGACATATATTAATGGTAAGCTGTATATTCTCGGTCATAATTGATAAATTAGATGCCATTAATTTACTGTCTGGTATTTCACTACTTATAAAGTAGTTGTTGCTTGTGTTTACTCAGTTGTAACGTATTGGGCTAACGCCTGTTATGTTGCAACGAAATATTTACAGTAAATAAATAAATATTTTGACTACTTTCCTGTTTTTTTGTCTTAATAATAATAAACGCAAATAAATAAAAAAAATATTCAGATTGAAATAATATTTAGTATCTCGTTTTATAAAAAAGTCGATAAAATTAATCTCTTAAAGATCTTGATTTTTTATATTTAACAAGCAACATAGATCAGTTGTATAAGTCTGTGACTAATAATAACTTAAGTGTTTTTCAATTCGTGTCTAGGAGATTAGAATTATTGATTACAATACAATTAAAATTCCGATCGATCATCATAGATGAGATTTTCCTCATCTCACTGATGAGTAATTACAATAAAATCGAGCTAGGTCGTGCATAGTAATATATTAAATAAAATAGATGTCAATGATTTTTATTCAATCTACTATTTCACTATTTGCAAAGTAGTTATTGATTGTGTCTTTTTGCTTCCTGCGGGCGACTTGCTACTGAAATTATTAATGAATCGATATATACAATGTTGATACAAGTATGATAAATAAATCCTATTATTGTTAATGTGACAGTTCAACCAAAAGTATTTTCATTGTTTATTTCAGATTTAAACTATTTTAATTTTAGCACGAGATATATGCATATCATACTAAAATGCGGGCGACCGCAAATAGCTTTGCGGTCGATTAGTCGATCGCGATCGACGCACTGGCCACCAATGTGTTAAAATATGCCATAAAACCAGGAACAAAGCTAAAGAAATTGATTTAATTATTGTTAATTTACGCTCTTGTCAGTTGATGTGTTAAAACAGAGGCGAAAGCGCGATCCAGTATCCCATAATCAACAAAATTTACAATCAATTAAAACTACTTGACTTTTATCGTCGCCAGGCTTACGGGTAATTGGTTAGTTTTTACCCAGCTTTCAAAATCCATAACGCTCGTATTGAGAGATGAAAGATAAAGAGAGAATTCCACCACCGACGCCAATTAGCTCTTAAGCGATTTTTCTCACGATGCAAATTGCCGTACGCAACGGAGACGTCAGTCTGTCAGCCTTTTTGTTTTGCAACGTGGCGCCAGCCCCGGAGAGAGACATGACACATTGTCGTGTTTTACAAGACAATATAACTAAACGCAGTGCGCACAAGAGCCGCCGCAAATAATTCGCTAATGCGATTACGCAGACGAAAACGCAGCCAGTGATTCATGGTGACTCGGGGGCGCCAAGTCAGGAATGTCGCGCGATCGAGTTTCCCGGAATATTAAACTAGGTAACCACGCCAGAATAGCAACGGTGTAATCGGAATCGTTTGATATGACAAATTTAAGACAGAACTTGACCTGACCTTGAGTTCGCCCTAGACACGCCACGCTTCGTGTCTGTTCAGTTCAGGTCTGGTGCATTAATAAAAGCAGTTTTTCCAGCGCCCCACATGTGAGATTCGTTGAATTTTTTACTGTAATTGGCTGACTCAACCCTTTTGATGCATAATGCATAACGCATTTTATATAATTGGGGAGTTTAATAGAGCTTTGTTTCAATCTTATTAATATCATAATAATTATAAGCGTTACACCGTTGTGTATTGGAAGAGACTGTGGATAAAATAGTATATCATATAAAGAATAATTTTATTTTTATTTATTAAGGTTATTTGTAATGCTTATACTACAACACTCTCTGGAAGTTGTCCGAACCGAAGTTACGTAAGCGACCACACTGCCGCAAATTTCATATGCCATCCGGACGGCGGCTTCTGTCACGTATAGCTGACATATTTGCGCGCGATCAAAAAATGTGCCAAATAATCGCAATTTTTAAATTGTCATTTTATTAAAATTACGCTACTGATAATTATAAAAGTTTGTGTGGGCACTCACCAATACAATATAAATGAAAACTTTTCGGTCGTAAGTATTCAATTTACGCAAAATCTTTGTCGGCTTTTGCAAAATGCCATAAGGCATAAAAATGATACTTCAGAATACGAACACCGCACCTGTGAGTATCCTAGAATTTGTCGCCATCGATTCTAAATAAGAATTCGTTATGGTGTGACATTTATATAAGCCGATCTAGGAAAATACATAAGGATATTCGAAACGTTCTTTTTTAGCAAAATCAAGTACCACTAATTATTTATAAAAATTATTTAATTTTATATGAAAAAAAAAATAATAATAGAATATACTATCAAAAATATAATTAACCCCTTTTGGTGCCCTAAAATATTCAAAGATGTCAGTAAGAGTCTGTTTTAGTTCCCGATAAGCATGTGGTATTATAACTTGACCACGTGACCACGATGCAGCGCTCGTCATGCGTGTTGACCATAGGACGCCTAGGCGCATACTGATATTGAACCGAGTTACTTGTTCTATCTCAGTTTGCGAAAAACCATATCATTATCTCTCTCTCTCGTCATTTAACACGCGAGAGAGCGAAAGGGGAAATATCTCACCGCTCGCGCTCGAAAGAGCAGCTCCGACTTCGGTCCGTTTGCCGGCAATGTTCGGAAGCGCTCGAAGCTGGCAAAGTCGACTTTACCTCCCGTTCTCGGTAACCTCGGACAACTTCCGAGAGATTTTAGACCGAACTCAACCGAAGTAACCCACTATATTCTCCGTCCTTGGCCAAATTACAGAGAGTGTAGTGCAGGCATAACGAGAACCAAAAGTAAGAGGGGCGATTTATTTGGTCACAAAACTAGGCGCAACTCTGATAATACAGACGTGACGCCAATGAGGGCAACTTCGCTCTAAAGGGCTTGCCGTCATTGCGGCCCTTAAACAAATATTTAATATAAATAAAGCGCGATATAAAAAAAAATAATCTATAAACAATTATTTGGACTCATTTCAACATATTCCTACCCGGTGTGGAGTAACACCAGTGATACTATTTTTTCTAAATTACAAGTCATTCAAAATAAAGCTAAAAAAATAATATATAATACACCTTTTATACTAATCTTAATAAAATGCGTATTGGTCTTTAAATACCAACAATTAAAGAACATGGTCATATACATACCAGGAAATATTATAAAAATAATTTGCGAAACAACACTAACCTGCTAATTTGGTATTTCAGTGACAAACAACCTTAAATTTAAATACAAGTGCTTTAGAGGCTATAAACTAGTTCCAGACCTTCAGTGGAATATATTCAAATTATTATCTAATTTATTTTTTCTCTCTATATTTTTATTTTTTCCGCTTAAATTGTAAAAGGTTTTTTAGTTTTTTCCTTCCTCTTAAATTATTTATAACTACCAACGTTTTATTATACAATATATCCCTATTTTTATCAAATTGTAGCTAATAAATTGTAAACATGAAAACGGTTATATAATTTAATCCCCCTTTTATATATACATATATCAATACATTTTTTCTACCATGAAATATAACTATTGATATTTTCATTGAAATAGTCTCTAGAGTGCAAAAGATTAAGGCAACAAATTAAATTTTCAGAATTAAAATCCACTTTGGATCAGAATAAATATCAAATGATTAGAATAAAAATCGCATACGGTCAGAATAAAAATATAGGACGATCATGTGAATAAAAAATAATATTATAACATTTATTTAGAAATATCTTATAAAATATCTCGTTTGCAACTATGCATGAATAACTCTTAACGAATCTGCAACGAATCTATTTAATTGTACGTAGGATGTAAAGATATTTAAACGACGAACGAAGCGGGAATAACGACAGAGCGGCTTGTTGCGTTAACAACTGACAATGTTGTGAGCCTAACGAAAGAAGTTGGCCCTAAAGACCATTAATTATTAAGCTGGCTATATATCAATATAAAACTAATATTGTTGTTAAAATACAGATTATTTAATATGAATACTGACTGAAAAAATTATTCTGACCATCCGTCAAAATTTTAATATAAATTCTGACCACAACCGTATTAAATTCTAATCCAAAAAATACGAGCCAAAGGTTAATTATAAGATGTGATAAAATATTAGATATTAGTTTTTTATAGAGGACGACTTTCCTATGATTTTAATTAATAACCTCAAGATGGAAAAGTTACATTGTGCAATACTTGATTAATATTAAAATTAACTACGCATTACCTAAAGATTATATAAACATAAGTATAAACTATCAAAAAGTATTAATGAGTGATGACACACACTCAAAAGTGGGACATGTGTTACTTTTCAATGCATCATCACTTATTAAACTGTGATTACATCGATACTCAGCAATTTCAGACATCTGGGTTATTCAATACCTAATCACATTTTACATTCCATTATTTTTCAGAAGTACCTATTAAAATTAAAGACTAGTCAATTTTTTAATCCAACAATTTCACAAAGCCGACGTTGATGACCTTTCGCAGATAATCCACCGGCAATACGAGATCAAAATACCGATAGCGCTAACGGATACACATAACCGCTGCTTTTATCATTGTATTGCGTAAAAAAATATGAATCACACTCCGATCGACAACAATGCTTTTCCGGCGACCTTGCGCAGTTGCAATCGTTTTTTCCACAATTTCCCTCAACCGACGAGTGGCACACATTCTGAGGCGAACCTGACCTCATTCGTTATGTTAGAAGCGGACGTAAGAAGGAACAGAAGCATCACCTGAAAGCAAAAAAAAATATATTAATCAATGTGTTTTTTTTTAAAAAAAAACATATATTGCACAATTCAGTTTCGAAACGGATTACGTGAGCATGTGTAAAAATGCGATAATCGTGACCCGATATATTGTATAGTACGGTGGTCACATTCTGAATTCGAGAGATAATAATCGGGGGGCCGGATCACGGAGCTGGTTGCAGCCAAGGTCGACCGTGACACTACTATAGGCGAATTCCGAGAGAGCAAAAAAACGTTGTTATTATTATTATTCACAAGTCCATTATCGCTCAATTATCGTAATTTAATTATACACGCCACTTTATTATTATTGATTGATAATGACAATAATAATAACCGTGCATCTAGTTAATTAGCATCCAGCGTGCATATTCATTAGGAGCGTTTCAATGGCACGCCAGAGACCTTTGGGTGGCTCTGAGATGAGTTAAAAAGTAGCTATGCCTTAAATTGGATGAAATCTGGCCTCCGACATGTTGCAAATTATTATCCAACGCGCTTGAGGCCGATTAACAATTACGCTCAATTATCTATCGCTGGTGCTATTGATTGTGTCGTGATTTATGCGCGCGCATTATGATGGGCCGGAAAGCCGCGACATCCTTCCTACTTTGCTATTATTGTTATGCAATAAGTAAGAAAAATTATACCCTCGGAGAAGGTCGGTCGTGTACGTGATTGGCATTGATCAGCTAATAATGATTAACTTTCGTTCACACATAGATGAGATAATAATTATTTCAAATCAACTAGTCTTGTTTTAGGTTCCAGATATGTCTAGCTTTGACCTCCTTATATTTCAAATAGGTATTTTTCATTTTTAATAAGCATGATCAATAATTCTAATATTGCGAAATTATAATCTATGTTAAAAAACAAACGTGCGCTTAAATAACGCTTAAGTGTATAAGTTACATTTTCAGTAAAACTACTTTATATTTGTGCACAAGTTTAGTCTTTCTTTTTACATATTTTTACAATTTTCTACGTACTCATTCCTCATATGGTTCCTTCAGGAATATATTTTAATGGAATAAATTAGCTGGTTGTGCTCTGGCCCTTGGTATAAAATCTTAGGAGGCATCCAGAAGCGGTCGATGAAAGACTTATTGTTATAAAAGAAAAAATATTTGCCGCCTGCATTTTTAAGAATATTTTCTTTTCAACAATGTGAAGAAATAAATAAATTGATATTTATTGGTACTCGTAAATAACATAATAAATGATATGCGTATAAAGTATTTTTAGAAGTACCTGAATGTAAGATTGTTTAAACGCTTAAACATACGACGGATTGTTTATTATATATACTTGTATATCTACCAAAAAAATATACATCTTCATTCAATAACACATAGTAGAATAACCGCATCTGGTTATAATATGAAACGTTTTTTTTGCTTCCAAAGCCAACAAATACAAAGCCATTCGAAGCGATTTGATGACAATTTGTTTTTTGTCTCGAAATTTTTAGACTATTTAATATTTTTTATGATTTTTTAACGCATTTGGGCTTAACATATTTATAATTTGAAATATCTGTACGATTAAATATTTATTATTATTGAGAAGAATACGAAAGAAACATATTTATATCTGAATGTGTGAGACTTTTTGGCTCGGAACACGCTCGTACGTTGCAACTTCGTACACGGAAGCGACATATCTTTACAAAAGCAATTAGACAGTTTGCCTTTTAAGTATAGATATAGATATTTATTTATTAATTGTAAAACTTGCGTTACAGTGTATAAACTAAGTGGCTAGATCATAGATTCTAAAAATGTAATCGATTTATCGCCTATTTTTCAACGACAAAATTTTTAGTCGCCACATTTTGGAAAACTATATTTCTATCCCATGTAACGCCTTTTTAATATTTCAATATTTTTTAATTTCGCCAAAAAATTTATGTATTATAGATTGTGCAATTTTAGAATTTCAAATAGCAAGTTTGAAAATAAAGCAACTCAAAATTAAAATTATAAAATGATTTAATCAAATAAAACAAAAAATGCACACTTTTACACAAATTGTTTACAAACATTATTGACTAATATCAAAGTAAACAAAAAAATTTTTTTTGCTATTTATACAGTGCTACCTATAAAATTAAAAATGCTATTTATAATTAATATTTGCTATTTATATGAAATATTTACTACTTGTATTAAATATTTGCTACTTTCGGCCACTTTCAAAAGATCCTAAAAACACATTATATTTTATGCAAAATATATTTACTTTACTTATAAATATATAATACCTCAAAAATATTTTTTGAACAAAAAACTTTTTGCCCACTTTTCCGTCGCCCTTCATGGCTCCTCAATCGCCCGCTAAATTCCCCGGCCACCATTGCCCATTAAAATTCGTATACACTAGACTGAAATCAGTCTGTAGAAGTTTTATTAACTATAACCTATAATTACAGCTTTCAATTAGTTTCTAAATGTTCGAATATATTCTTACACTTATAAAGAATCAAAATATATAGATTCATACATACTTACGACACAGTCCACATCTACACAAACTCTAAAATATGAGTAATTTATAAAATTACGGCAATAACAAAGATTTTCTATAATTAATTTGTTTGAAATATTTGAAAATTCAAATTAGTCTCCTAACCTGATTTAATTTTATTTACGTTTTATTAACCCAAGATTAGGAAAATTAAAGAAAATATAATCTGTAATAATCGATCGAAATTATAATTATATAATAAATAATAATTGTGATCTTTCAGACACAATAGAAATTAAAAAAACACAAAGGTTCGTATGAGATTCGAACTCTGATCTTTCAGGTATTTCTCACCGACTGATCCTTCTTGCAGGTATTTTAAATATTAGATTAATTAATATTGCGATTTAACAGGGAATTATTTAAAGAGATATGTGCATTTAAATAAATACTTTTGATACAGAAAACGATTTTTTTGTGCATTTAAAAAAAAGTTATTCATGGAGTGTTCACTGTTCTGACCAATGCTCATTCGCATCTAATCCGCCCAACAGTAATGCACAAACAATTCGTTTATATATATTGTTAATTTAAATTGTCCCCATTAATATATCAATACACTGTTAAAAGTAGTTGAATTAATTACATTGAACCATCCCATTATTGTATTTTGGTATTTTGAAATTTCAACCTATTTTACAGACTAAGTGGATATACCAGTAATACAGTATTAGTAAATTAACCTTATTACAATTTCAAAAGTACGGAAATATTATGTATCCAGACAAATAAAATAATAAAAAATAAATTTTAACTGCCGAAATTTCAGAAATTAATCATATTTTCGAGTCAATATTGTGCAGCTATGGAATTTTATCTCTTTACGAATATGTATAAACTCTATTTATAACCGGTTTAAAAGAACACGCATGAATACTTCAGTATCTAAGCTATTTTGCGCAGATTTTGAGCTTACAATCACGTCATTCTTTATAATTGAAAAATTCCCTTTTACATGTTATGTAATGTTATCAGTTTTGCAATGCATGTCATGCACTTGTATGTATTATGTTATAATGAATGGTAACTAACAATGGCCGTAGTAGCATTCACACAACCTAAACCTTTTTTATTTAAATGCGAGCTTGAAAAGACACCGCGTAGTAGATACCAGGTCACGCGAATTTTTCAAAGGACACGCTACGTCCTTGCCTCCTTTTGCTCGGCAGATCAAACGGCAAACAAAAAGAACGAGCAGCTTAATTAGAAGGCGGCCGAGCCGATAGTAGTGGTAATAGTCAGGACGCCGCTGTGGGCGGAACGATCGAGGCGAGGAGAAGGCCCCGTTTAATTGCCATTATCGTCCTGAGTGATGAGCGCGGCGAGTGCGATTGTGCATGCAAATGGTACGCGTGTAATAAATCGCAAACTATGACATGACACACACGTGCACGGCTGGCAGAGGACATCAAAGAGAGCCGGTAAAACGATCGACTAGAACGCAAAATAAAATTCTTACTACGATTTTATCGCTTTTGACGTGAATTCTTGGATTCCGAGAAGTGCGATTTTTTGCACGTTGATCTGATTTGTTTGATAAGAGAGAGCAGATAGGTGAGCCATATCGCGAACGATACGTTACACTAGATATAAGCTTTATAGATAGAGGATAATTTTTTTATAAATTGTATACCAAAATAATTTTAAGAATGACCATAGCATTCGTCGATATCGAAGAGGTAAATTTAGCGAATAATGTTTTATTATATAAACAACGATGATATTGCTATTTCATAGCAAATATTCTTGGAAAAACTGAGGCGTCAATATTATTTGCTGGTTTAGTGGTGGTCTCGAGTTTAAGCAGTAAATATATAAACACGTAGGCAAATATGGTCACACAGTTTGCAAACTTGCAAGTTCTGTTTCTGCTGATGCGTTTAAAATGTGTCAGAAGAATCTTAATTAATAAAAAATAACAGTAATAAGTTAGTTGGCACAATTCTTGAATTAACACATACATAGATTCACTCCATACAATTTATAAATTTTATATTTGCTTATTGAAATTTATTAATTATTTTTAATTTCATTGCAATAATCCTTTAATGGCTATGTTTTTTTTTAATGGCATTTTTATAAATAAAATTTTGAGTCCGCTGCCGTGGCTCGAACCTGTGACCTCCGGGTTACCAGTCTCTTACGGATATATTTATGTATATTTGTTATACCTCATCCATTCCATTAATAAATTTAAATTGTATCATAAGCATATGCAAGTCATTATCATAATAAATAAAATAATTTAATCCCTGTGTTACATCACCAGACATACTTTTTTGATTACTGGTTTATTGTCTTAAATGCTTTTATTTTAGTTTCAAGTTCATGTCGATAAAAACATGATTGGAGCATGACTGTTAATTGTCGGACGACATTAATTAGACTTTAAGAAGAGAACATACGGGACTTCATAGTACGTATTGTCATATTTTAATTAAGATTTTCTTACATCTTTCACTTCCAATTAATTGGCATTCGTCTAACTCTATTAACCACTTCATAAAATGTAATCGACCAAGCCCTCCGATGGAGACAGTTCCAAGAAATTTACAACGTAACCAAAAAGAACCGCTATTTCACACACGCTTTTTAAATAGTAACAATGTCAAAGTCGAATGCGTTCGATGAAAAAATCGAATTACAAAGCACGTTTTTTTTGAGAAGAGAGTGCGACTTTTGTTCTATTCCAAAATGGCTGTGAAACCGTTACCATTATTCTGATGCTCCAAATAGACTGTTCAAAGGATGCGCATGTTCGCTTGAATATTTTACTACCCAGAGTCAATTCGATATGAACTTCCTGGTACTCGATATGGATTATATAATTGCAGTGTTGGCAAATACTCTCGATAGTATCTCAGTTAAAAATAAAAAAACCGCAACGGATTTGATAGTTATCCTTGAGTTGAGACCCGTTCAGCTTTAATTCTCCTTTTCAGCGCCAGTCGGCCGTGAGAGTCGTCGAAACAATCGTTAGATCAGAAATCTATGTTATTACGTATATATCTGAGCAGGCGAAGGTTGGTTGTACAGTAGTGTAAACAAAACACAGGTAGACCTTAACAAAGCGAATTTATGTACGACGGGGAATATTATTATTAGATGCATAAGTGCGGCGAACGTCTTTGGCTAGCAAGGGTGGTCGACCCTTATTAGGAGACAAAGTCAGAGTTCAAGACTGGAGAGTGGCAAGTTTATTGCCGTCGTAAAAGAGGAAGGCGATGGAGACAGTCAATTAGCACCTTGATAACAAATCGAAAATGGTACTTAATTTCATATTTTTATTACTAGTGAAAATATATATTCACTGGTATTTCAGTGAAATCGTATTAGATTACATTTTCGCCGGTAGATATATATATTTTTATTAGTGAAAATATTATCTAAAATGTGTTTAATTTTATGCTAAAAAAGCGACAGTGGTCTTCATCTGATAATTTTAAATCATTGCATCGTAAAAATAGTTTCAGTCAAATGTAATTTAAACTAGTGAAAATATAACTTTACTAAAAAAATATAGATTCACTGCGAAACATCCATTTCCTCTTAAAACCCAAATCTAACCTGAATGAATTATTCAAACACAACTTGAACTTATAAAACTTCTAAAACTAACTGTAGTTTTTGAACTTTCATTAGATTAAGTTTGGGTTTGAATATCAAAAGAGCGTTTTGCAACTGTCGAATTAAATTTAATATACATTTTAGTGCAAATCATAATGTTAATAGCACATATAAATTATATTTTTGCTAGTAGAAATACAGTAGACCCCCCAATAACACGGTAAATTGGGGTCGTGCCATTTGGGTCCCCGCTACTTTATGTGTGAGCGAGCCAAAGGGAGAGGATATCTCACCACACACGCCTGATTCGTATTACAACAGAGTAAATCTGTACCAATTGTCAATTAGATATCATGAATACTTACAAGTATTAACCACCAGACTGAAAGTCTGGGAATCGGTGACATCTATATTAATAATTAAAAATTATTATGTGTAATATAATTTATAACCAATAGATACCACTGCAGCTGTGACTGGTTTTTTTTTAATAATAGCGCATTTTTTTAAATAAAAATTCGAGTGCTGCTGCCGGGACTCGAACCCTCAACCTCAGAGTTATTAGTCTGAGACGTTTCGGACTACGCTATTCGGTCCTTAATGTGTGGGATTTTCGATTTTCAAATATGGAATTGTATCTATTGTTCGATTTTATTATTTTTAAATTATAAAAAACGTGTTTTTTCGAGTAAATGTTTTAAAAAAAATATTTAAATTTTTTTGTTGAATTTTTATTATTTAAATTTACATAATAATAATTTACATTCAGGCATGAAGCCTTTTGGGAGCTAAGAATAAAATACCCTAGTCTATTACAAATGTATTTGATTATAGTAGCAAAAGTTGATATATCGGATTTCGGCAACGAACGGGTTAATGTGCGCCAAGATGCCCAATTCTGATTTACGCTTATACAAGACTCAATTGCCAAAATCAAGAGCAGCGCCAGGAATTGGACAACAAAGCCTAGCCTCGTCATTAACTATATAGCAATGAGAAAAAATGGAATCGTGCAAGGTAGCGCGTGTCTTGGCAGATTTATTACGCAAGAGAAGCGTGCAATACTGAAACGGGCAAAATCGGCAAATGTGGGTCGTTTATCACGAATGCTCAGTTTAGCAGCAATATCTGCAAAGAGAAAGAGGTCGTAAAATGCATCCTATTAAGGATAGCACAAGTTGCATTAATCCGAAAAAGATTGTCACGTTCAAAGCGTAACCTATCCGCTACTTCCTGCTCCTAAAATTGTATTCTGGTGATTAAAGATTCTCATGTCCCTAACCTGTTAACATTATAAGATCGCGAGAAGGTACTCAAACAAGTATGCTCGAACACAATCGCACATACACAAACACACACAAGTACGCTTCCTTCATCCGCATTCTTATGGCCCGCGGGCCACTCGTATCTCTCTCTCTCTCTCAGGCTCTGTGTCCAAAACGGTCTAGGAAATAATTACACGCATGACTCACTCCTCGCGGCTTCGTTAATGTGTACTACAAAAATAACAGAATAGGAAAAAAGTAACAGACTTCCTCCAGCGAAACGGAAAGAGCCTTTCCAAAACTGTACCCAGCGCATTGAGTTATTTTGGAAGGAAGCACCTCAGACCCTTCCGGCGAGAAGTGATCCTTGTTTACTTCCTGTATGAAGCAAAACAGTGCAAGAGTTAAGATTGAAAACGATCTTTGATAGCTGAGAAGCAAACCGATTGCGGTTGAAACGCGAAACTATGCATCTATAATAATATTGATTTCACGGTTATTAAAGTGGAGCACACCTCAATGAAGATCGATTGTTTATAATGAATTATTGTATATAGTCATGTTGCAAAATAAAACAAAGGTTTGACATTTTCAATGTTGGTGGTCGCGTCGTTTCATCATAATTTTGTAAGAAGAGTCTGTAACGCGATACACAGAGCGCGAGCAAAGGTAACATTTTAAAAGGCATTTTACGACGAAGAATGCGACAGAGTGGCAAGGCTGTAAAAATGGAAGACGTTTGTAAAACAATTAAAAGGACTCGAGGAAAATATTGTCCATAAAACGTGCACTTCCTTGAAATCGTTACAATGGTGTGTTTTTGAATAAAACTGTTTCGATCGGACGTGCGATTATAATGGTCATTTGCAAATCACGTAATTATGAATTACGTTTAGTATATTTTTAATGCAAAACATGACTTCCACGAATGAACAATGATTTACGTAAGTAAGTACATACTTGGTATTCAAAGTAATATATTCATCAACATATAAGATTATCAAATAAACTTGTGCCATATTGGGAAATCATTGGACAATATTATAGGTCATGTTTTTTATTGAAAGATATTTGTGTGACTCAGACATATTATTTTCTTGTTAATTTTATTAAATGTATTATACAACAGTTTACCACACATATAAAATAAGTGTATTGCCTGCACTACACTCTCTGGAAGTTGTCCGAACCAAAGTTACAACTGAAGTCGGCCGAGACCTACGACATCGAGTAAGCGACCACATTGCCGCAAATTTCATATGCCGTCCGGACGGCGGCTTCTGTCACGTACAGTTGGCATATTTGCGCGCAATCGAAAAATGTGCCAACTAATCGCAATTTTTAAATTGTCATATTATTAAAATTACGCTACTGATAATTATAAAAGTTTGTGTGGGCACTCACCAATACAATATCAGTGAAAACTTTTCGGTCGTAAATATTCAATTTACGCAAAATCTTTGTCGGCTTTTGCAAAATGCCATAAGGCATAAAAATGATACTTCAGAATACGAACACCACATCTGTGACTATCCTAGAATTTGTCGCCATCGATTCTAAATAAGAATTCGTTATGGTGTGAGATTTATATAAACCAATCTAGGAAAATACATAAGGATATTCGAAACGATTTTTTTTAACAAAATCAAATACCACTAATTATTTTTTAATTATTTAATTTTATATGAAAAAAAATAACGATTTCTTTTAGAAGAATATACTATCAAAAATATAATTAATTCCTTTTGATGCCCTAAAATATTCAAAGATGTCAGTAAGAGTCTGTTGAAGTCCCCGATAAGCATGTGGTATTATAATTTGACCACGTGACCACGATGCAGCGCTCGAAATGCGTGTTGACCATAGGACGCCTACGCTCATACTGAAATTAAACCGAGTTACTCGTTCTATCTCAGTTTGCGAAACACCATATCGTTATATCTCTCACTGTCATCACTTAACACGCGAGAGAGCGAAAGGGGAAGTATCTCACTGCTCGCGCTCGAAAGAGCAGCTCCGGCTTCGGTCCTTTTGCCGACAGTGTTCCCCCCCCCCAATTACCTCCCGTTCTCGGTAACCTCGGACAACTTCCGAGAGATTTTAGAGCGGGCAGAACCGAACTCGACCGAAGTAACCCACCATATTCTCCGTCCTTGGCCAATCTTGGCCAACTTCCAGAGAGTGTAGTTCAGGCATATTATTTCTATAATATCTCGATTTTAGTAAGGGTCAATCTTTTTAAATTCAATCAAAATTGTTCTATAATTTCATTAGAATATCTGTATTTGTTTACTGTACGATCAAATTGAATTAAGGGTGTGATTTAACAGAGAATTATAATGTGCATTTAAATAAACAATTTGTTCCATAAAACGAATTGTTTATGCATTTATTCTTTTTTCTTCAGAAAAAGATTCATTGCAGAGAGTAATCCATGAGGAGAGCAATGTTCCGAGCAATGCTCACTCGCTGCCGCTCGCTCGCAATACTTCATTTTATGCAACAATTATTTTTTTAAACTGTCCTCTTAAATGAATAGTATCTACCAACTATTTATTATATTTTCTTTTTCTACGTTTTGCAGTATATTTTAGACTAAACATCGACTAGCTCTCAACCAGAACAAAGAAACTAACGATAAAACCTTACGCACAATCAATGCGCATTGTATAAAATGATAAAGCGGTCCCATATACGCGCAAAAGACAAAGCAGGGACCAAAGCGATTTCCTATATAGACATACAGTGAAACGGAGAAAACCTCACAGTCGATTCGCTTCGAGTTGAAGCTACATATTGCATTAATAAATGAAGCTTTTACTCTCGAACGGCCGCGAAAGTGCAGCAATAGCAGCAGAAACGTACCGTTCGTTTTTCCGCATGATCCAAAAATATTTTTTCATCCTGCTTTTTTAGATGCACTTCGGATGGAATGCAGTCGAGATGCGGAACCGATCGACTAATTGCACATCTCGACTCAAAAACGGGAAACCGGATAAAAACGAAAACGCGCACAGAAGGTCGCCGCCGAAGTGCAATTATGCACTTTTTGTAAAAAAAACTTAATCAGCAGTGCGCAAGCAAGCTTCATCGATGCGCCATTTGCTTACCTAAATTCCTCTCCAGCGTCACATCTGTATCTATTATGTTTTAACCACGATCGCCAGTCACCGTTATGAGCATGAGAATCAGTGACGTAGCTATGGTGGGGCGTCCGGGCCGCCCCGGGCGGCACTTGCTTGGGGGCGGCATATTTGCACTTAATCCTAAATGCACTAAAATATAATATATATCCACGAATAGCAAGAGCTTAATAATAACCAATTAATTATTTTAAGAAATGCTGATTTTATGACCATGCAAAAAATGTATAGGGGGGGGGGATTTCAAGGATTGCACCGGGCACCACATATCCTAGCTACGCCACTGATGAGAATCCTAAACGCTTCCCCTCATAATTGTAGTAAATCTGTTATGATTCAATTGGTAGATATAGGGCCAATGGAAGCCGTTCGACCGCTTAACGGAAGAGTTCATGCGAGTGTACGACACGCGTGTGGAATCAATCGTCTTTCATACTTCCGTTTTTAGGAGAGGCGGATGTGACATGCTCAACGGGAGACGGCTCGTTTCCGGTCCTCGAAGAGAACCGTCGAAAAAACCTCCAAATTTACCGTTGACTATTCGGTAGAAGATTAGTGGCATAATCCCGTGTCACCTTTAAATAGAAAGCGAGGATTTCGTGCGAAAATCATACCGTGACACTCTGACAATAGACAATATAATAATCACTTTTTGTTTTGAAGTGAGCGTTACATTGGAGAAAACAGTAATCGTATAAATTTGAGATTATTACGGATATGTAATTTGTATAATCTTGATATAATCCATAAGACAAATATAACAATACAATAAAACTGATTCAGTGATAATCTATTTACGTTTCAGATTAGAAGCGAATCTTTCAAGAGCAAGCGGTATTTTTTGACGTGATTCATCGCACTTCACTGTAGGAAGGATTATACTATATCTGACTTTTCAGCCTGCATCAGCTTACAGCATACCTCCGCTGACTCATATTCAACTCCACCCTCGGATCAAAATATCGATTCAACGCTGCACTTCAGTGATTCATTCAGAGCTATTTATGAGACAATGCAACGTATAAAAATAAAATGCGACACAGTAGATAATAATAACATAAAAAATAGCAACACAATTGCGTTTTCTCAATTAGAGCTGCCAACACAAAAGAGCGGCTGGACCTATATGGAGAGATAAAAGCCGACACAAAGGGGGGGCTACCGACAATTAACATCGCTAGGGATCAACGATAAGCCTATGATGATGACGATGATTCATGCTTGCAGTATGTGCGATATAAACGCAGCATCTCAAGCAAAGGGTTTTTGTAAAGGCGCCGGATGACATTTAAGGTGACTAACGGTGGATGAGCGAGAGAAAAATCCGTTATACACGCATATTTTAATTATAGACATTTTTGATTATTCGGTCGATCTCCGTGCGATAATCGACGTATTTCCGTATCGTAACGGAACATTTGTATGTGCATATTTAATAGTGTGAACGTGTAAAAAAATCTTTAATGCATAGAAGGTTAATGCGAATGGCAGACGCCAATCATTATTATTTAACCGCAATACTTCTGACGCGTTGGATATTTAATAGGTATCTCTAATATATTTTTTTAGAATAAGAACAGTTTTTCAGTTATGCTTCTTTCATAGCACACCGTCTGACTGGTTCTCTAATTGAAAACGCCAGCAGCTCACTTTTACTAATGAAAAATACGGAACCATAAATGGATCATTAAGCAGACGCAATATTTGTACACTTAATAATAATGAAAGTATACACAAATACATTTTAACTCGTATAGATTTTACTTATTATAACAAAGAGAATATTTCGTTTGGAAATTGACGTCAATGAGCTGTGATGTAAGATGTCACCATGGGCGTTAACCATGAACTTGACTTAAATAGGTCGGCATGTTAAACGCGTCTTGAATTTATACTACAAGTAACGCCGAAGAAGATTGTCGATCTTCTAATACTGCGGTGGGAACATAATCAATTATAGAATGATTGATTGCGATGATGATGATAAGCATTACAGTAAATTTAAATGCCATAATATAAAACGAAATCAACTTTAAAAACAGTTGTGGAGTTGAAGTCGCGGAGTCGTGGTATTTTAGAACTCGTAAAAAATCGACTGACTCCGACTCCTTTTTATAATTTTCTTGAGTGCATTCAAGTGTTTATTTTCTGCGCTTAAAATCATAAAATTAAATTAAGAGTTTCCATAAGCGCTGAAACAATTTTTTTGTAAGATCTAAGATCACGGATCAAAAAGATTAAATTTAGATTTATTTAATATAAATAATCATATATTATGTATGTTTTTTTATTTAATTTATTTTTTGTACTTACTTTTTTTTACATACTTAGAATAAGTCAATAAACGTGAATTGGGTAGACGTGGTCTTTTTTGCTTAATGATTTATTTATAATTTGAAAATTTATGACATCATTTTTATTATATGTTGGTAAAAAATAATCTCATTGAAATTGTTAAAATATGATTGACAAAATTGATAAACGAACCACAGCCCCGATTATTTCTAAAGTTTTAATGTATTATAACAATGCAGATTGCGCTAATTTTTGTTTTGCGAAATCAATCTTCTTGTCTTTATTTTATTTATATAAGGTGAACAGATTTTAAAATAACAGAGGAGAAAGAAAATAAAACGACCATCTCAAAATTTTTTATTCCAGGACAAAGTTGCTACGGGAGTTAAGAAAATGGTCATTTCGGAAAATTTTGTTTAAAAAGGTCAAGAAGAACAAAAGGAAGATGTCTAGTTACCTTAATTTGTAATAGCAATCGCCATAGCAAATAATATCCTACAAAAAATATATTAAAAAAAACACCTTTTTAATACCGAAAATCCAGAAATTACTCATCTTTTTTTGGGTTAATTTTGATTGGCTGTTTTTTTTTTTAAATCAATACGAATTTAGTCTGGTATTATTATTTTTGAACATACTGAGTTAGCAGTTAAAATTATTGCATTACTATTTTTTAAATCAAAATAGTCACCAGAATTAAGATCAGCTGCGATTGAATCAATTCTATTAATTTAATTAAATCTTTGCGTTTTGAAACAATAAATACAAAAACGTAGTATGATCGCGACGCACCATTTCAAACATTTTGTTTTGTTCAGCGAACGAATTCTTCGAATTTCGGTCATATTAGATACGGCCGATAAACACTATATTCACAATTATTTTTTTTAAGGTGTAAAAGCAGTTTTTCGGTTGAGAAGAAGCGTCTCATCATCTCGCATTTCGAAACAAAATAAAGGCACATAAATGACCATGGATTTGAGAGCGGCACTAGTCACTCAGGTAGGTATATTGAAAGAAAAACGACTACTTGCGTTTGCTTAAGTATACAAATTGTATCATTATAAGATTTTTTTTCAAATTTTATTCAAGAATATTCGATCAATTATTCGAGTATCTGGCGAATAATTTAAATATTCAATTGAGAACCCTACTTCAAACCCACAAAATCATGCAGTTCGATAAGCTCTATATTGAAGCGACATCGGCAGTAAAATTTACAAGACATTCATTTTTGATGACAATAAGCATAAAAGGTTTCATAGTTTAATTTCACAAACTTACTTTCAAAATCAATATAGTCATTAATTTCAGTATCAGGAAAATAAGTGCGTAAATTTATTTTATGCCAGATCTGTATTTTACATTTAAATCTAAAAACTGATAGATCAAGTTATGTAATAATTTTGTTCTTTCTTTGGAGTGTCTTGAGTGACTTGAAAATTTTTCCCAATGTGTCATGATAGCCATTATACAAACAAGATTTACACCATTAAAATAATTATGGTGCGTATCTAAAATATATAAGAACCATTCCACATATTTTTTCCAGCTCGTGCTCAAGCACTGACGTCCTGACCGCGACGGGTAACAATAAGGGACGCGATCGCGACTCTACAGCTGAAAGTCGCCAAACATTGACAATGTTTTACATTTTTGTGACTAATTATTAATACACAATGAAACTGCATATTTAATACAGTGAATTTCATACATGATTTTCCACAAATAGCATTTTTTTATTTATTTAAGTGAATAGTTTCTAAAATACATTATGCTACAGTTGCGAAACACGGGAAAAAGAAAAGTGCCACAAGGTGGAATTAATTGTTGACCCCAGATCCGTTTTCCCAGATCAAATAGAACAAAGGTGCGCGCGACTAACCCGCATACCTCTCCTCTCGGCGTGTTTGCGTAACACAGAATGCGATAAGAGTCCATTATCGAGACACTCGGAATTCCGAGATAGCGGCAAAAAAGAGCTATATACAATGGTGAAAACGCAAAAACCCTATCGCACGTATCATCTATTACGTTATACTTACGCAATGAGCCCAAGTTTTGACTCATCGCAATTTGAGGAGAGAAAGAGAGGCAGGTGTTATTAACTCATCCGCTTAAGGACGACAATCGTCTCTAATTGTCTTTCAAATTGACAAATTGTACCGTCCAAAGAGTGTGTATAACAAGAGCATTATAATGCTTTATAATAATAATAAACGAACGTGAGACACCCACGCGCGTTTCGAACGATCAATCAACGCTTATAATGAAGTTAAAACGTCGCTTTCGAAACCACAAAAACCTCACTTGACGAGAGCAATCAATTATTGGACATATCCAGAAAAAGGGACGGAAAAGCCGAAGAAGTTAACAAAGGGTCGAGGTGGATGTACGCTTGCCGTATTTTAATTTTTCGCAAAGACGATCGTAAATTAAGATTTGCATTCAGTTATTCGACGATAGCGTGCATCCACTTTGTTGTGAAGTCGCAGAAGTGCATTCGCCGCATGTGAAATACCGTAAATGGATGACTTACTGCGGTTGCACGTTACAAGTCACGTGGTGCGTTTCAGACAAGTGACGATTCGAAAATTCCAGACCACGCTTCACATTCATAGGCTACAAGTAAGAAGTTCGACTTTCGCACAATTCGCTATTTCGCACATTTAAAAAAAAAACATTTTTTTTAAATTCAATTATTTTAAAAAAAAATCCAAAAAAAACACGGCAAAAAAAAACATGGATGAAATGGAAAAATCTTTGTCATCATGGATCGATGACAACATCAAAAAGATGTCCCTCTGAGTATTTCAATTATTCAAGTAAAAGCTCTTAGTTTGCACAAAGGTTGGAAGGATAGATTCAAAAAAAGATTTTAACACGATTTTTCAAGCAAGTAACATTTGGTTTTACAATTTTCAAATGAGGTATTCTTTTCAAAATATTAAATTTATAGGAGAATCGGCTGATGCGGATAAAGATGCTGCAAAAGAATTTATTTTCTAATTATCCAAAATTATTGAAGATGGAGAATATTCCTCTAGCCAAATATTTAATGTAGATGAGACAGGTTTATTTTGGAAAACTCTTTAACAATGAAAAATATGAATGAAGCCTTCACGCATCTTGACAAATTTTTAAATATTATGGAAGATTGTATTCCCAATGGCGAACGCATATCTCAAGTGCGTAGGGCGATCAATAAAGACATAGCATGTTATAAAATACTATATGAAAAAAAGTAAAAGAATATATGATAACTTTTCAAAGGAAACACCCACAAACCCAACTTAAACATATATTTTAAAATATTTACTTGATAAATAAATATTTTAAAATACACACAATTTAAATTTTTTTTTACTTCCCTCTACTTTCGAACATTCAACATTCGCACTCATTTTCAGGAACCAATTATGTGCGAAAGTCGAGGGCCGCCTGTACCGATATTGGGGCAAAAATTGACTTTCGGTACAAAAAATACGGGTAGTACCGATTTTTTTCTCTCTCAAATCCGTACATTTTATTTGCAGAAAACGATATATCCATGGCTTAGAACGTATGTATAAATTTATTATGCAGTATTTAAGTATTTGTATATTCTATAATATTTACCTAAGCATTTATGTATAGCTGAAATTTAATTTATGTTATTTTTAACATACGTATAAATATATGTACATATGAGAGAGATATCTTTCGAATATAAAAATTATTAAGATATTATTTTTGTCAGATACAATTTGTATCTGACAATATTCAACATTATTTCTTGATATTAAATATAAAACGCAGGTGAGAATTACTGTATCTAATGGGAGAGCTATGTATTAAGCAGCATTTTGAGCATATGAAACAACTTACTACTCATTATTTTTCAGAACAAATTATCATGTAGTGGTATTAAGTAACTAAGAAAAATATTCAATCATTATTTGGAAATAATGATGTTACATATAGAAACTGAAAAGCTTTGTTTAGAGGACACAGAACAGTTTTCCAGCATCACTTAAAAGTGAATCCGGATGCGATCCCAGAATCGCCGCTCTATGACCATAAGCGGCCGCCCCCTTGTGCCACCCACTGCACCACACTACAACAAATCTTTATAGCTTCCGCTGCTGCATCAACAGCAGTGATTCAAAAGCAGCGCGCTAAGCTGCTCAAAAACTCCGTCGTCCAAATTAATTTGCCATTGACCCTCGGATCCATTGTCCGTCGAATCGTGTCCCCTGTCCAATCACGACCGTGTCATGTCATGTTTCAATTTTTTTCAACGTATTGTTCTAGCCGATGGTGGTGCACTTTGTCCATTTCTTTAGATTTCGTGTCACGAGAACGGCCGACACGAAAATCGCATTACGACACTCATTATGCATACAACCTCCGGCGTTATTGTCGCGCTGGAGCTTATGCTATACGAACGAGTTATTTTATGTACATTGTGAACGACAATACGTACGATAATGTCGTAATAAATGTTTTTAATTTAATTAATAAATCTTGCGAGCGCGTGTCTCGTCGATTACGCGCCCGTTGCAATATGTATGATCGATGCGTGTGTGCGATACAATATCTGTAAGACAATTAACGACAATTTGATGCATGATATTGCAATATAAAGGTCGTACATTGTCGCAGTGATTGTGTCGGAGACTTAAGATATTGCATATTACAAACACAATGAATCAATTTAATTTAAGCTAGTTACACACATAAGCTCAACGATGTTCTTATTAATAAGAGCTAGTTGTCATAAGTATGTATCATTAGCGGGAAAAAATTAGCATACTAGCGCCATGTCATTCGTGCTTAATTTTACCAATTAAAGTTCAACCATACAAGGAAGTAAACTTACATTGACAAACAAACACGAGTGAAACTAACATTTAGGAACGCCCAGTTTGCTCATAATAAACCACAGGGAGGAGGTTTCAAACATCTGAGCCATTATTCAGAAATTGAGAGATCACCAATGACCACTTGAACGACAAAAGAGAAATCTCCACATTACAAAATAATCAACCCTGTTAGGAAAATTAAAACACACACATCACACAACGGAAGAGAGATCTCTGTACCACACAATATAATCTATGAACGGACAATCCTTCCAAAAACGATATAGAGAATGTATAATTTAGTAAAAGTTTTACACGTTTCAATTTTAACCCATTTAACCTGATTTTCGCAGGTTCAATAAAATACATAAAATAACAGAAACTAAATATTGCATCAAAACATAAATGATATAGCATATGAACTGCTATTCTGAAAAACTTGTTAAGAGTGCAGAATAATATAAAGTCTCATTGTCTTTTTCAATGTGAACGGAACGATTAGCATAGAACAGCCACGAATTGGTAGTTAAGACCAGTTATGGTCATAAAAGCATTTTTTCTTCTCAACCGTAAACGATAACGGCTCAACGGCGTTAACACGTTTTGAATTAATAAAAGTAAATCGTTGCGGTGACTTTTTTCTACACACTCGCAGATCTTGCGGTCGATTTTACCGAAAAGTTAACGCGAAAACTTGACCGCGAATCTGTACCGTCACACGTGCACGTGCCGTTTGACTCTCGAGTGCGCTCACATAAATAAACCTCTGCCATAAAATTAACTTTCGTGCTATTCTTTATGAAGCCATTAATAATGCTCATTATTTCAAAGTTTGCGCGTGATTGCGCATATGTGACGCTATATTATTAATATTGAATGCACATCATTTTTTCCACCGATTGACATTCGATACCTCCAGTAAAACATTAAAATAAAATTATTATCAACCATTGGGATAAAATGTAACTCGGAAATATGAGTAATTTCTGGAATTCGGCAGTTACAGTGTTTTATTTTTTACTGGGTCCGATTTAATGGGGAATTATTTTAAGAGATATGTGCATTTAAATGAATACTTTTTCCCATAAAACGAATTGTTTGTGCATTTATGTAAGGTAAATCTTCGGGAAAAGATTCGTTGCATAGTTATGCATGGGGTGTTCACTGTTCTGACCAATGCTCACTCGCTACTATTTGCATATATTCTGTACAACAGTAATGCACAAATAATTCGTTTAATAGAACAATTTTTTCATATATATTGCTAATTAGAAAAATTTTCTTTCAATATTTTCTATGCGACTACAATTTTGTCGGCTTTTGTTGTTAAAGATAAGTAGATTTTTCAAAACTATATAGAACACAATTACACGAAAAACACCTTATATGAAAAAGTGGCAATGCATACTTTTTTCAAAATTTGTTTTATTATCGAAATGGATAGTGCTGAGCATTCTCTGCAAGCTCCGCTAAGGAAAAAAATCATAAAACCACCATTGTCACAAAAATATCACAATTTTGGAAAAGTATGAAGAAATAAACTGTATAAACAATGCATGTATAAATTAATAACTTGGAATTCCTTGTGAAATAAAAAGATATGCATATATATTTTTAATTTCACTTTGTTGTGAAATTAAGAAGAAAATAAAATGTGATGATATATGTATGTATAATTCTAGAAACGGCCTTTTTTACACAGGAAGATTGAGCAGGCTGTATTACAAAAAACGCCGCAAAAACACAAGAGCAAACGTATCATATTTAGGCAAATTCGTATGTTTAAAATGTATATCAAAGTGTATATTCTCAAACCTAGCAATTGCTTTTAACTTTGAAATCATCGCAGATAATTATGCCGCGTAGTGAAAAAATTATTGTTACATAAAAACGTGCTTTTAGATATATATTTTTACTGTATTTCTATGTATTTTTCTCTATGAAGCAATCACATACAACTTCATCTAATTTATAACCATATTCTCATCTTAGACCAGAGTGCATAAATTGTATAGAAGAAAAAAACAGTGTAGGCTCAAGCAAACAAATGTCAAAAACGCATTTATAGATAGATCAGCGATTGTTAGCGACCCAACGCACACATACACAAATCATCAAAACGCATCCAGCGAATAAATTAATGCCCACACGACACACGCAGGGCCAGCCGGACGACACTATTTGTCTTCGTTAAAAGGTTAAAAAAAGAGGCGCATAACGGTCAACGCACATATCTCGGACCGAAAAATGGCCTCACAACAACGTATCGGTATGCACGCACGAAATAATATGTTAATGAGACTCATTCACACAGAGATTCATCGGACGACGTTATGAAACCCGCGTTATCTATCTCGTCTTCTCCTGGGCGTTATCAGCCGACTCGGATCGCGACAAAAAGCACCGTTCTTTACCACAAGTGTGATACAACAACACGAAACTCTGTGTGCGGGCGCCCTAAGTTCGAAAAATGTAAATATGCGCTTGTGCGATTCCAATCCAGATCAAACTCTCACGGATTCCGTTGTGCGCCGCGGGGTACGCGGATTCTTCTTCTCTAGACCGGTCTTCTCTAAACGGGCAAAAAGTCGCAGAGGAAGACCCCTTCCGGCTTTCGGCGGAAAAGGTGTGAAAATTCGACGCCGTTTCTCCGTCTAATTGAGGCCTATTACGCGCGGACGGCTATTGTGCTTTTTTGTCTTGCATGCCTGCCAAAACCCCTTATAAATATACATAGTATTATATGGGAGAAAGTGCAATTAGAGTACGAAAACGGCGAGAACAATACTGGCGCGATTAAGAACAACTTTGACCGACCAAGAGCGAGAGTGGTGATTTGTTTGGAAAATAAATAAAGCGGTCGGCGAACCGCGAAGGTAAAGCAACTTAGTCTCGTTGAATGCGACAAGCGTTTTGGCAAGGTGTTAACAGTGCAATGGACAGCCGAAATTACTGAACGAATTGCTTGTTTGTTCTGAGTTTTTTATTATTTACAAAGCAGCCGAAATGTAGTAAAAATTCTTGAATATCGATTTTGAAAGAAAATCGGTCAACCATATATAAAAAAAATAGTAGTCATAAAAAATGTACACATACACTGTATATTCATAGCGTATCATATAATACAAAAGGGAAAATACTATCGTTTCATATTGTTTAATGAGAATTTTTATGTTTCTTTTTAGTATTAAAATTGAACATTTTCAAATAAAATTTTATGAGACTGATCCTATATTCCAAAACTTTTTGCTATTTAACACGTTCATGCGTTACGATTAGACTTAAAATATAATTCCCCATTTTTCAAGTATTCGCGTTTAAATTTGTAGTGAAATATTTCTACTATAAAAATAATAAAACGTTTTTTTATTAGTTTTGCGCTGAATTGAAATACTCTTCGAGAATTTTGTATTTAACCCATTTAATGGCAGCGGTCCGAAAGATCGACCCACACTATTTTTGCAAAAAAAATTATACATATTTGAATTTTTGTCATATGTAAGCTTTTTAAAGTACAAGGGTTTTGATACAACCTCGGAAGTGTTAATGGACGTCCACTCGGATACGCATAACTATGCTTGTTTCGCCTACGGAAAAAATCCGAGAGATTTTTAAAGAGAGAAGCGTGACAACGGGAAGCGCGGCGATGAGGATGTCGCCTAGTCTGGACGTTAACATTATCACCAATTGAGCGTCTCGAGTCGCCCTTATCAGGGACGCTGCAATGCGTGCGTATGCATCATCACCGCAAGACAAATCGCCTTCTCCTCACCTCGTCTCCTCGCGAATCCACTTCCTGCTCCGAGACGATAACTGATGGAATTCGCAGACGGCGTTTATAAATTTGCGCAGCTGCGGCGCTGATTTATCGAGCCCGGTTTTTTCCCCTTAGCATATCGCGATTTTTCATTCCGCGCATGTTTCGGACCCTGCGAAAACTCAAAAGGATAATCGACAGCGCGCGCTTCGGATACCTCGAGCTCGCCGAGAACACGGCGAGGGAATTCTCGAATGATTCAACCCACAAATCATCGAGAGTAATCCGGGTTGATGTTTCAAGTGCAGTCGTCGCCGCCGCTGCTGCAGTCGGTGGCTATATTCAGCGTTCGTTGATCTTGAAACCGCGGCGGGGGCAACGAGCGCGCGATTTAATTTTAGAAGCGGCGCTAAAAAATATAACGTGCGCAACGAATGAATGAATCTCTCCTCAATGACCGGATGCTGGGCGGTTCGCGCCGATTTGAGCTCCGTGGCCCTTTGGGAGGGCCGCGCGAAAGTTCACTCACCTGCGAGGCGACATAATATGACACCTAATAATACATATGTGAAGGGAAACGTAAAATAGGAAACGTCAGTTCATTTAGCTATTCACACACTGCCGTTAAAATCAATACCAATACCTTGTATTATTAAGAGGGTTGAAAGTCTTCGCTTGATATATTGATTTAAGATTATGTTATTGCGGAGTGACAAGAAAGTAAATCGAATAGAAAAAAATATATGTCTATATCATGCCCAATCTATTCTCTATTTTTTGAAGCCATTTTAAATGATATAATGATAAAATTTCCAGTATTTTATTTCATTAGTTACTCAGAGATACTTCTATAAATAAATTACGGTAAAAAAACATTTTCCTGGAATCCTTAAATTACTAAAATTAATCGTAAAATCTGTCAATCCATCGATGGATTTTAGAAACAATTTTTTGACCAGACTGTGCCAAACTCTCAAAACCTAGACATGTAAATTGTTATCAATGGTTTCCAATCTTAAAAGTTTTGTCTTTAAATTTACGTACATATGTTATTTAAATAAATTAAATTACTATTTTAAATTCAACTCAATATATTTTGAGAACATTAAATTCCGAAATGTTAAGTTGATGTTCGTGAATCGATTGTCATATATTTATTATTTTGTGCCCTATGTGCAAGGATTAATTATACTGAATGTTTCATTTTAATCAAGATTAGTTCTTCAGTTGTATGATAGATTTTTGTGATAAAATAAATTAGAGCCAAATTTTTGTGATTAAATAAATTGGACTGTAGTGGATTAAATAAAAAAAAATTTGTCCGGTAAAGGTTAAGGGACCATACTCTATTTGCGTTAACACAGTCAGTTCGAGAGCTAAAAACATCAGTTATTTTTATGTGTTATTATTGTCAAATCAAAATAAAACACAGAAATATAAAAAAATAATAATAAAAAACTTGACCAAATACAAAATAACAACAAATTATATTAAGTAAATTAAAAGCAAAACTAATTATGTATATTATTAAAAGTTAAGAAAACATAATAACTCAAATAAAAAGTAAGGAATTGTATGTAATGCAGAAAAGTCGAAACACGCGAGCGTCATTCGGGTTGGCGCAATTCGGCACATACACCGCGCGCGAGTTTATCTTCTTCAAAATGAAAATATATAAGTATCCATAAAAAATAAGCATCTTCACTATGCTATAAAGTTAGATGAACACAATAATTGACCATTACAGATTTTGCTTTCTACGTAAACAAAAAACACACGAGCGAAAGTGAATTCGGTAAATCTCGAGGGCTAATTAAGCTATTATAATGCCCGGCCGTCTGTCATTTTGGAGATTCGTCACGACTTTCCATCCACTTTGGGCTACCGAGGGAGCCATAGTCGCCGGTCGGCCCTTCGTTCGACTTTGCGGTGACTCACGCGCAACTCCCGTTCATTCTTACTTATAGCCTTCGAGAGGTTGGCACAGTGCGAAAAAGCATAAGATGACGCACACGCCCGCGGTACTTACAACTACTACTATTGTACTCCTCGGTCCTCGGTGGCCTCGGAGAGCCTCGCGGAAAGACGCATTCGAATATTCATCATTATTCTGGCGCCAGCCCACCATCGCCGTCGCTGGACCGGGTCGGCCGCCTATACAATGCTGCTGCAACCGACAGTACTTAGGATGCATGCAAGTATGCGAAATTAATGATCTTCCAAAGACACTGATAGTCGGCTATTAAACGAACGGAAAAATCATCCCCGTCTATAAAAGCAATATGTATGTTGAATCAGTTTTATGTGACCGCCCAAGACGAAGACAATAGTCATTAGAGAAAAGATAGCGGGTGGGTTCAGTGCTAAGGAACAGGACGCATGCGGATGCGTGTACCCCTGAACGCCTGGGACGCAAGCGCTACTCGTGCGCCATAGAAGTAGATACTCGAATTTCAACATGGTAGATCTTGTCCTATTAAATACCAAGACATAAAAAGTTGTTTGAAATTGGGTATATTTTTATGCAATTGATTAGGCTATATATAGATGGAATTATGTGTTATAAATTATTATTAATATTGTTAAATTTTATTATTCAAGTAAAAAGTTTATCGACCACTGCATTTTAACAAGCACATATATAACACATCAATAAATCATTAATTTATCAACAGCTTTGCCATCGACGCATGAGAAGACATTAAAAGCCTATTCACTTGAAACACTTTTGGTATGCGTGGATATGGAGAACTATAGAGAAGTAAGTACCTACGCACGATGTTCCGTGCGAATACGTCTGAAATCTGATACTGTGCGGACAATGCGTCTGCAAAAAGAGAGAGAGGGAGAGACGAGTTTCTCGGAGCAAGACACGATCCAGTTAGAATTTCACTGTGGAGAGATCTGCATATCCGCTTTCGGTTTGCGGACGCCCAGACCCTGCGCAAAAAGTTCCGGTATTTTTAACCCAGTTATGACTCCACCTCGAGTGAGATACAACAACACGCAACCGTATAATGGATGAAATCCTAGACACACGTGTCGTAAACCGACTCGCGTCAAACGGCGAGGCGTTTATTGACGTTGATTAGATATTTTATATCAGATCGTTTATTGGCGATAACTTGCGCCAACGGTTATATGTGTGCATTGAATTTGGCAAATTCGACGCCCTCGAGCGTTAATTCGCGGCAATAAATCATTGGAAATTTAGCGAGAGATGAGTAAAAAAACAGACAAGCACTGGAGGTTGACCTCAAAAGTGCGTACTTACACAACGACGTCATCAGCGACAAATGGCGTTAATTAAAAACACATACGAAACAATCAACCGAGTTGAAGATATGGAAAAGGCGTGAAATAGGTACAGAGTAATCGATTCTTTTGAGAGAACAGTGCACACCTAAAATAGATAAGCACCATCCTACATAAATATGTCAGGCTCCTAATAGCTATCGCCGAAAACGTTGTATTTGGCAAACTCGTTGAGGAGCTGGATGGCTCGTGCGAGAAGAGCGTTTTCAAGCGATGACGTCCTGGCCGCGACGGCAAGAATCGGGGACAAGATATATAGATCTCAAAAATATTTTAACCGTTACCGAAACATATTTTTTTTCTTATTGAATCCACTGCCGTCCAATTAATATAATCACAAAAATTAAGCTTCTTAACTAATATTTATATAACATTTATTTAGGGTATACCCTGTACCTGTTCCAGATGTTGGAAACACTACATTTGAATTACATTTAATTTTTTTTTCTTTCACTAGTTTTTTTTACATAATATAATAATTTACTATACGGGAATACTAGTGGGAACACTACATTTGAATCACATTTTAAACAGCTTTGTTTTTCTTTCACTAGTTTTTTTACATAATATAAGAATTTACTATATGTTCGTTCATTTATATATTTTTATTGCTTGTGTTAGAACTAATTGTACTAGTTAAATACAATTAAAAAGTAAATTGGTAATTATAGAGTAATCCAATTCGAGTCTCCTATGTTGGCAGCACTGTAAATCAGACAGCTGTCAATAATCACGCGTGTTCAAAGTGTCAAATGCAGAGACGTCGCTTTAACTTTTTCCATGGGATACGGACGGAAAAAGTTAGTTAGTCAGTGATCGTTTTTTTAATATTTCGATTTCATTAATATTCATAGTATTTCAATAAATGACCTGCATTTTTCTAGCCAAATTCAAGGGGGCGTCCCTGTTTAGAATCCAAGTTGAAATCAATAAAATCGTGACGTTAACGTCGCAGCTGTAACGCTCGGTTATGGTTTTTTTTATAACAACGACTTACAATAAGTGAGAATCGAATGAAGCATATATAAACCGAATTTTGACCAATAAGAGAACGCAAAAAACAACTATCACTTCTTAGAAGTCAAAAATCCACGTCAAAAACAATAAAATCGTGCCGTCGCAGTTTGAACGCTCGTTACCAAGCGTTTCCACTGCGACTGTTTTTGCGCCTTCATATTGACCAAAATTCGGTTTGAATATACTTTGATCAGCCCTCTTATATTAGAAGTCCATAGTAATATCGGTAAGGACAGCTATCGTATTTTTAAAATATAGTGTAATATCGAAATGCAAACAAACTATGGAGAAATACGCGAGATGTGACTTCTATCTGTACTTCTTCTTCCGCTTATTTCCCCTGAGAGAAATATTTTGGACTAAATCTGATTAAAGTTCTAAAACTATAAATAATTTTAGAACTTTTGTTAGGTTTGGTTTGGGTTTGAACAGAAAATGGACGTTTCGAAACTGTCAAATTGCGTTTCATAGACATTTTTATAGCAGCATATAACTTTACTAGCGCCTATCAGTTAAATTATATTTTTTGCTAGTAGAAACTTTACTAGTGAAAAACAACTTTACTGAAAAATACATTCACTGAAATATTTATACATCGCATAAATAAATACGTAAATGTATATATTACTATGTATGGAAAAGTTAAAATCATATAATTTTACTAATTTCTGCTGGATAAATTATATTTTCACTAGTAAAAATATATGTATATCTACCGGGGAAAATGTATTCCGATATAATTTCACAAAAATTACATATTTAAAAAAATATTTTAGGGATAGATTTTTTGAGTGGTAATCCAAGAATTTCTGGTTTGGAATTCTGGACGTCATTTCAGCTTTTTCAGGGGGGGGAGGGGGCAAAATTTGGCCAGTCAGTAGTGATTTTCTTAAAAATTGCGATTTCATTGAAGTATTTTATTAAATGACATTCATTTTTTGCCCAAATTCAAGTGGGGGCAAATGACCGCCAATATCATGCGCTGTTAGAGCACCTAAAAACCAACATCGCAAATACCACCCGAAAATTAAATCGAAAGAATCGGCTGCCGCAAAAGGTCTAGAAGCAGCCATTTAATTGATATTATTTTTTATAATTAATTAAAAACACCAAATTTTGAATAATAATAAAAAAATCGAAGATCTTTAAATTTGTGTTTAAAAAAAAATACGAAACTAAATTTGTATCAGCCTTTATGATATCATTCAGCATTAACAATGTATCGCAAACATGCATCGTACAACTGAAGGACTACTCGTGATTAAAATAAAAGATTCAGCATGATTAATCCTCGCGACATTATAGATCTATAATAGGGCACAAAATAATAAATATATGATAATTGATTCACCAACATCAACTTCACATTTCGGAATTTAATGCTCTCAAAATATATGGTCTAAATATTGAGTTGAATTTAAAAACAATTATTTCATTTATTTGAAGAAAATATTTTAGATTAAAAACAATTTTTTTAGATTGAGAACCACTGATAACAATTTACACGTCTAGGTTTTCAGCGGTTGGTACAGACTGATCAAAAAATTGTTTCCAAAATCCATCAATGGATTGACAGCTTTTACGACGAATTTTAGTAATTTAACAATTTAGGAATTATAAAATCTTTTTACCGTAATATTATGATAGAAGTATATCTGAGTTAAAAAAAGAAAATACTGGAAATTTTAGCTTAAAAAAATACATATATTGGGCATGACAAAGGTTAAAACCATTTAAAAGTTATATATAACAAACTTGTATCCTTTACTTTTATGAGAAATTTATAATCCAAATTATGTATTTAATTCCAGCAATAATGTACTACGCGTGATTAAGCAATTGATTTGCGATTTTATTATCTACCAAGGGCGGCAACTAAATGTGGTGGCATTTTCGATAAAGCGACAGTCGGTCGTTAATCCTCCAGAGTCCTTCTACAATCGCAATGAAGAGGCTATGTTTATTCTACATCCGCAACAGAGAGTTTATCATGGGTCCATGAGCGTACGTGCCACTTGCGTGTCGCTGTACCATAATCGATAAGTAATTATAATTGAGCACACTAATGAAGCCGAAAACACGGTTTTTACACGCGCGTCTTTGTTTTGATCCAAGGGTTAAAAAAACGGAATTTATTGCCGATATGGAGCGCAATGACAAGTCGCAATAAAACTATGCGCCTTATGTGGTTGGCTTTTAAACTGGACGCGTTTGATATTTTCTTTGTCTTGCGCATATCCATAAACGAAGGACTACGAGTGCGCATATATTATTGTTTGCGCAACGCACGAGTCCTCGATAATGTGACTCCATTACAAATTCAACGTTTAACCCTTTTATTGTCGCAGATTAAGATTAATGCGTATTATTTCCTTGTTCGTTGCGAGTATATTAATAAATTATATTATAATACGAAACGCTCGGAAAGACAACTGAGTAGATCTGAATAATGGGCGCACTGAATCAGAAGAGATCCTTCAAGATTAAACGATAGGATTGAAGGCTGTGGCGCAATATAATCTAGATTCTTTTTGCGACGCGAGAAGGACGACGCCTCCAGAAGAACGCCTTCGAAGAGTTTACTTAACACTAGTTAACTATTAATGTGTAAGAATAAGATGTTTTGCAGCTGCATTCTCAGATAAAAAAATATATACAAATTGATTTTGATTGTCATATGACTGATAACACTACAAAAATATTTTTGTCACAGATAACTCGATTTATATGTAAAATTACACATTTACTCATAGTTGTTCCCCACAAGGTCTTGTTTTTTTAAATGTTATCAAAATAAACTGCTTTTCAATACTTATATAATTTTTAATAAATTATACTATTATATATAATTATACATTAAGCTGCTTTTTGGGCTTTAAATTATAATTTTGAAGTATGTACAGTAAAACCATGACATACGAGTAACTTGACTGGAATTGTATTTACAAAATTTAACCTTTTGACAAAAAAAAACGTATTGCGTAACTTTAAAATAAACTTACGCAGTATGAATTTACCATAAATTCATTTCAATTTTTATGGACATATTTTATGGAATTTTAATGGGCAATATTATTCTATAATATCACCATAACGCGTCATGATGGTCATTTAAAATATTATCTAACATTTATTATAAATACATATACGATACATCTACTCAAACTTATATTAGGGTTCTCTATCGAATTATTCGTCTAATCTTAAACTATATGAATATTCAAATAATAGTTTATACTATTTCGAATAAAATTAAAAAAATATTATAATAAAACAATTTGTATATTTGAGCAACACAGTTAGTCGTTTTCTCTCTCAATATACTCGAGTGACTAGTGCCGCTCCAAAATACATGGTATTTAATGCGCGAAATGCGAGATAATGAGACGCTTCTTTTAAACAAAAAATATTTTTACGCGTTCGGAAAATATTTGTGAATTTAATGTTTATCGGCCGTGTCTACTATGACCGAAATTAACAGAATTCGTTCGTTGATTGGAACAAAATATTGGAAAGGCCCACCTTTTATTATCGTTTAACGCCTATTTAAAAAACAGATGTGCGCCGCAAATTTGTATCAGTTCAATAATTCGATCGCAGTTAATTTATTTTTAGTTATTATATGCAAATCCGCACAAAACAAAGGCGAATATAGATCCGATCTTAATGTATATCAAATTTGTTATTGTATATACAATAAATTATGTATTTAAAATGTTCCATTAGTTTTTCTGAATTCACTAAATTGCAGCTGATCGTATTGATTCTGTGATTTGAAAAAGCCGAAATGACGTTCCAGATAACAAATTAATCATCTTCTTTTCTACAATCTCACTGATTAGTAATTCGCACAGCATGATGTTATGCATATTTTATAAAATTTAAAAAGCTTAACGATTATGAAAGCAATTAATGATTAATTAAAATAATTATTATTAACCAATGAGTGTTTTTAATTATCGGTAAAACCGAGAAAATTTTTACGAATATATTCAAATATATCATGCATTTTTTATTTAATTTTCAAACCCTAGCTCTTATACATACGTACATAGAATAGATAAGAACTCCTCATAGCTATTGCCGAAAAAATCCTTGCTCTCGTTGAGAAGGGTTCTTAAACGCTGACGTCCTGACCGTTACAGTCAAGAATAAGGGATGCGATCGCGGCCCTCAGTCGCCGAGCATTGACAACATAACTGCATATTTAAGGAAATTTTATATTTAAATCGCATTAAATCAAACATGTACTGTGCAATATGACCTTCTAAATGATTCTATTACTTATTACAATTACTAGAATGACACCCAGCAAACAGCATTTCTATCAGAGCCAGCAACATTTTAATTCAACCGGCGACAATGGATGAGACAATTGATCGGTTGAAGGTCGCAAGCCGTCCAGCCAGATCGCGAACGTAAACATTGCGAAAGACATAGGTACTGGTAGAGTACAGACAGCGAGAGAACCGTTTTGCGCGTCCGTAAACATTTACCTACGCTCGGTAACATTAGATCTAGCAGGCGCACAAAGAAGAATCGAACCATAACCACACGTACAACAAACGTCCCACGCGGTTTCTGCTCTAGCCGCGGTTTGTTTGTTTGTTGCCCAATGAGATGGCGCGAAACGAGGCTGGCCGGCAAATTCGGCCCGTCTGAGTACCAAATCTGGGGGCACGTGGGTAGGCGAGTTTGGCAATGTTGTGTATAATTTCAGTAATAAAACGAGGCAAAAAACGTCGGGATTCGCGAACGCGCGACAATGTCTCTTGTCCCACATTCATTCACCGAGGTGCGGATGCAGTTTTGCGCAATCGAAAACGAACGCAAGTCGCTGAATGCGTAATTTACACGTAACGGCGCCTCGGCTTCGACGCTTCCATAATCCGATGGTAACTAGATTGTCGTGTTTCAAGTTTAGCCGCAGTATAGACGACGAATCGAGCCGAAGAATCAACTATCGCCTAGTGCAAATAAATATAAGTCCCCTCCTTTGTTACCGGAGCTTGTGTGCTTTGCGCGCTTCGAAAGCAATCGGCAACTCTGCCGTTAGGAAATAGTCAAAAATAAAAATAACATAACTCTTTCAAAACAAACCAACAAAAAGGAATGATTAAATTTACAAACATTACAATTCAAGGATGTGGTCAAAATAGCACCTACAGACTGTTGAGTCAGACCATCAAAATCAATACCACAAACAAAGTATAGATATAAACTAGAAAACATACGTATGTGATATGGTATTACGACAAAACGCGAACAGGGAAAACTTTAAGCGACATAATGTTAACGACTAAACGTTAACGCGACATAACGCTCCCCGACAAAATGTTAGCACGACATAATGGTAACATTTATTAATTATTTTATTTAGCTAATATAGCTAATTTTTACAATAAACAAATTTTAACTAAACATATAATAATTTATTTCTCAATGTTTCTTTATTCCATTTAGGAAACCCACTACTGTTCCATTTTTGCGGATTGTCATAGGAATATTTTTATAAAAATTCCGTATCATTAATTTTATTATACCTAACTATCCTAAAACTGCCTCTATTTCTAGTATTAAATCTATATACATCTTTATTTATTATTAAATACTAAAATACTCTCCTATATAAGTATAAATGAATATGTATTCTATCATATTTTAAAACAGTATATTAACAAATTAGATGTATTGTTATACTTCGAAACGGGTTCCAACTTCTGTTTAAAAGAACACATAAATATAAATCGTTGTATCGTTGATGAATATAAGAAAGAGCAAAGGACCCAGATTAGATCCTTGTGGTACTTCAGTTGAGTGTAATGCTCTGGAAGTTGTCCAAACCGAAGTTACAACTGAATTAGGCCGAGACCTACGACTTTGAGTAACCGACCACACTGTCGTAAATTTCATATGCCGTCCGGACGGCGGTCGTGAATGGCGTCCGGACGGCGGCTTCTGTCACGTACAGCCGGCATATTTGCGCGCGATCGAAAAATGTGCCAAATAATCGCAATTTTTTAATTGTCTAATTATTAAAATTACGCTACTAATAATTATAGATGTTTGTGTGGGCACTCACCAATACAATATCAGTGAAAACTTTTCGGTCGTAAATATTCAATTTACGCAAAATCTTTGTCGGCTTTTGCAAAATGCCATAAGGCATAAAATAATACTTCAGAATACGAACACCGCATCTGTGAGTATCCTAGAATTTGTCGCCATCGATTCTAAGTAAGAATTCGTTATGGTGTGACATTTATATAAACCGACCTAGGAAAATACATAAGGTTATTCGAAACGATTTTTTTAAACAAAATCAAGTACCACTAATTATTTTTTAATTATTTAATTTTATAGGAAAAAAAAATATATTAACGATGTCTGTTAGAAGAATATACTATCAAAAATATAATTAATCCCTTTTGGTGCCCTAAAATATTCAAAGATGTCAGTAAGAGTCCGTTGAAGTCCCCGATAAGCATGTGGTTTTATAAGTTTACCATGTGACCACGATGCAGCGCTCGACATGCGTGTTGACCATAGGACGCCTCCGCGCATACTGAAATTGAACCGAGTTACTCGTTCTACCTCAGTTTGCGAAACACCATATCATTATCTCTATCACTTTCGTCACTTAACACGCGAGAGAGCGAAAGGGGAAGTATCTCACCGCTCGCGCTCGAAAGAGCAGCTCCGACTTTGGTCTTTTTGCCGACAATGTTCGGAAGCGCTCGAAGCTGGCCAAGTCGACTGAATTACCCCTACTTTACCTCCTGTTCTCGGAAACCTCGGACAACTTCCGAGAGATTTTAGAGCGGGCAGAACCGAACTCGACCGAAGTAACCCACTATATTCTCCGTCCTTGGCCAACCTTGGCCAACTTCCAGAGAGTGTAGTGCAGGCAAAACACTCATCGAAAACACTCATCAAACATTCATCGCGTCATCAATAGTGAAATCTTTAAAAGCATAAACAAAACCATAAATTGATAAGACACCAGATGTTCAACCTATCAAAAACAAGAAAGTGAGTGAATGCATCTTTCTATTACACCCTTCACTGACGTAAACCATTAAAGTATACATCATAAAACACATATATTTAAGAATCACAAGGAGAAAATCGCCATCATTCTCGAATTAAAACCATAAATTGAGGCGGTTAAGAGTAAATTGAAGGTACGTAATTGATCGTAAATCTCATGTATTTTAGAAAGCTCAAAGTTTTTATGGACGCGTATGAGCAATTATTTTGCCTTGTTTATTAAAAGAAAACATGAGCATCGCTCTCTAAGAGCAATACAAAATGCATCTGTCAGCTGTTGCATTATTAGATTACATCTAATTTTACTTACCAATGGGGGGCCGTGGGTACGCTCAGCGCACTATCCCCTAAATTCGCGCATTGGGGTCGGTAAATCGAGACTAATTTTAAACCAGACATCTGCTCTGAAATTGAATGGCGTCGTTCGGCCGATACTCTTCAGAAATCGATTCTACATCACATGGTTCGCCGCTAGTTACACAATCGTGAGAAACCCCCCAAGAAAACGCCTCTTAATTACCAATTAATCGCGTCTCGAATTCATTTGGAGCGCTCGGAGATTTATGCCTCGTCGTTAAAGTGGTCCATAGAGTCACGCCCATGTAAACATCGAAATTATAAAATCGATTGATGACCAGCCAACATCGATCGTTTCATAACACCACTAACTCATTGTGGAGCGAGCACGTGTAGGAAGACTCATTCTATACTATTTCCTCTCTTGGCTCTTTTTAGTTATTTTAAGATACGACCGCCTTAAAAGGGAAAAAGTAGACGTTCGTCGATCGCACATAAAACGGCGGTCGTTTCCCGGTCGTAAAACGAAAAAATGCACGCGTTTCCCTCCGAGAGAGGTCCAAGGCCGCAGCTTTCTCGAATTCCAGAAGACTAGATAGGCGATTGCGAAAACCCGTTGATAAAAGAATCGACGGAGCGATTGAGCAACGCTGTGATCCGATCTTTCGTTTTGAACGAGGAAAACAGAAAACGTTTAAGGCGCGCCAATTTTGGCGAAATTAATGACCCGCACAGCGTGTGACATGACATAATAAAGAACCAAATGTTCTTGAATATAATAATTTGTAAAATTGAAACTTGTCATGTTAACATTGGCGAACCTAACTAAATTGGCAAGTTTCGCCTTTGCAGAAAAGAAAAACTGTCATGCTTAAGTTTATGACGCATATTGTAGTTATTCGACACCAGCTTATCAAGATCAGCTGAGTCAGAAACAAAAAGTAAAGAGCAATTAAATAATGAAATGTACAAAGCGATAGGAATAAAAGTCTTTAAAGCGAAGCAAAATTGACATTATGAGATAAATGGATTTTGCATCCTCCGTTCTTGATATATTATATAAAGGCATGATTTCGCTGCATTATGTTAAATTGTATCTACTATACTTTGGAGTAGGAAACGTTAATCTTTCGAGATTTTCCAACGTGTTTTTTTTTATGTACACACACCAAAGTGTTTCAATGCCAACGGACAAATAAAGAGCTAACGTCTCGGACAATTATCGACGCGTTTTGGCCCACCGCAACCCACGCAGACAAGAGGCCGAGCCCAGAAATTTTGAAATTTCCACCGTCTCGGTGAATTCCAGCCATCATGGGCAGCTCGCGCACCAAGAGAGCGAGGCATGCATTTTGGGCATGCGTTCGCCCACGCGGTGAGATTGCGCGCGCGTTCCAGTTACCAGGCCAGGCCAAGAACACAACAGTGACGATTATTATTATGATGGGACAATATCCCGCAAAAGTCAACATTGCACTCGACGCCAACGCGTCGACGATTCGGACACGCCGGAAGCGGTCGCAAGTTGAATGTCATTGCCATTGTTTGAAAACAACGGTTCTAGATAGTGCTGTTGGCTAAGAAACGATACATCATGTTCGAATTGATCGATCGCCTGAGCTGAGATTTAAACAAATATGTAGTATCTAAAATAATTTCACTACACGGCATAATTGTAACTTTTTTTGGACAAGTCGGTTATATCACCGCCACCGCCACGTTAACGTTAAAGCAATTGAGCGCACGCGTATAAGTCCTGTTAACACTTGTGTTGCGTCTTTTTTCGCCCCGTGAAGTATGATAACTTTTAAATTGTTTTATTTACGAAAACAGCATGAGTAAGTACAATTTAATACATTAAAATTATACATGTAATACGTATATATTTAAAAAATATAATAAATACAATATTTATAATTCAATTTTAAAAGAACAAATAAGAAAAACAGGAAGCAGTTTTTTTATTAAAATTGCATGAATTTTTAATTTCTTTGCAATTATTTCTAGTTGATTTTGGTAATTATTCCTTTTAATTCAAAAATAATATGTTTTTCAAACATCATGCGACGAATAAATGAGCCGTTGGTTGGTAGAGTGTTAAGACGACTATTGCGCATGCGTCAACTTGTTTAATTATACATATGCTCGTATACGTTGTGCAAACACGGCTGTGGCAGTGATAGAACCGGCTTGTAGTATTTTTTAAATACAAATAACATAAATAATTGTTCCAATTTATAATCCCACTTTATTTAAGAATAATTAAATGTTAAGGCAAAACAATAATTTAACATGTAAATTCTAAACTTTTTTAAAAATCGTAAGGAGTACCTACTACACGAGGTTTGTGAAAAATCCTAAAGGAATTCCTTTCAACGAGCAAGAAGTTTACATAAAAAATATATACATGTATGTTTTATATATTGAAAAACATTGGGAGACGAAGAAAATATCATTTAGCCTGCAAGTAATTAGGCTTACGAGTGTTTCGCCATACAAGCATTTTTTTGATATACGAGCAGTACGTATTGTGTCCCCTTCTTCCTAACTAAACCGATGATTATTCTTGCAGTGAAGACATATCTTTTGGAAAATAATTAGACACTACATCTTGTTGGTCATAGATAATACTTTTGCTAAATCTTCCAGACGTTGAGAACGACTTACTGGAGAAATTCAAGTTCATAAAGATTAAATATTTTTCTCCCAACACCATTCTATTACACCAGACCAGGGGTAGGGAACCTTTACCCGTTGGAAGGCCGCATTCAAGAAATTTTGGGAAAATAGCATGGGTTGATAACGCTCTTTTTCCAAAAGCTTGCGTATAATTCTTTGATCAAAGAAAATATATTGAAATATATGTAAATATATTTATAAAAATTCTGGCGTCAAGTCAAAAGGCCGCACCAAAGGAGCCAAAAGGCCACATGCGATGTTAAGGCCGCAGGTTCCCCACCCCTGCACCAGACCATGGATCACCAGGTTATTTCGAACATGAAAAAGCTTTTCAGTGATGCTTCGAAGTGACCGAAAGAACAATTCTTACCCTCAGAGCCTTTAGAAAAGTTATTTACACATCATAAGCTGCCTCAAGATCATCGATAAAACAAAAACACGGGGTAGGGTTACCAAGAGAACCATAAATTCTACTTGAAGAAAACTGTTGTCTAATTGTGTTGATTATTCAAGAGTTTTGCAGGAACATGGCCATGAGCTGACAACTGAAGAACTAATGGATCTGCATCGCGAGCAACTCGTCTAAGGAGGAGTACGGGAAACAGTTCAAAATTTCTGTAAAAGCACTACCCGAGTAAGGTAGTGCGAGCTATAAATCTATTCATTGACATTTTTGCCAAATTTTCAAAAGTGTCATTGGAGAGGTTTTTAGTAAAATATTTCATTGAGCTATCAGTAATTCAGATAAGAATGATTAATAAAATCACTTATTTTATAATAAATTTTAATGATAAAAAATATACGCGTATTTTATATCAATATATTTTATCAGCCTAAGTTTCCATTGTATGATAGGGAAATTTTCTTTGATATACGAGTGTTTTAAATACGAGCACGTATCCGGAACGAATTATGCTCAAAAACTGGGGTTATCCACTGTACTCTAAAATTTATAAGTAAGGTTAGTTTGATAGCTAGTGATTTTTAAGTAGGTACTTCTAAAAGCTTGAGCTACATATTTCCGATAGGAGTGATAAAAAAACAAACAAAACAGACAGTAGTATCCATTTCATTAAAACGATTTCTAATGTAACTACTGAACTATATACAAATTAAAATCAACGTAACATACTCACTCACGGAACGTTGCTCGGAATTCTTCCGTCATTTTGTTCGCTTTTCGATATGCGCAATTACGCGTAACTTTTTTTTTTATTAACTTACGCATGTACATACGTACATACAAAAAACCGATAGCATCGATCGGATAACACAGAGGTCGGCAAAGTGCGGCTCCGGAGCCGCATGCGGCTCTTTGGCCCCTTAAGTGCGGCTCTGGCACAAATATCCACGCGCATTCGCGCATTCGATTTAAAAATTAAGGAAATATGGAGCTCTAAATTTAAACGTCTTTGTGTTGATTTGGAAAATTATAATAAAGGTTTGCTAAATTAATAAATAGATTTGGCTCTCAATTTTTTTTAATCGTTGTAATGTACATATTTGGCTCTTTGGCTAATAAGTTTGCCGACCACTGGGATAACACAACACACGCACAAATTTAGCGATGTTCTCGGAACTTTATCAGAGACAGATTAATTTATAATCTCTGGTGATGCCATTAATTATTGCAACAGCAACACCGCACGAAGATAAGAGGAGCCAAGGTACTCGGGCCATGCATGTTGTTGAATTTACCTGCAACAAATCAGAAAAAAACAAAGGTCAGTAACGATTGAAATGATGATTTCGAATGTGTATTTTTTATGTAACACACCGCATGACGAGGTGGTTAAGAGGTTGTTCTCGGCGAAGGGCGAAAGCGCGCTCGGTAGGTACGACGCAAAGTCAACACCGTTTACGACGATATAATGACATATCCAGTGAAAGCAAATAATCTCAATAAAAAATAAACACGCGAGGAATGTCGAGTTTCTTAACCTCCTCCGTAAATATCTTTTCACGGGTCGGGGCATTTTAGTTTACATAACCGACTTTACGAGCGAGACGCGATGATCGAGATGATTTTCCGCAGCGTCGTGTCGCGGTTAAATTGTTGCATTTTTGTGCAACCATCATAATGGCAGTTATACCATAACGAAAAACGATCGTTGAACTCTGGGTTATTACACCATAATATTGCAAAAATATATATATAAAAAAATTAACTTTCCACGACCATAATCAATACTTAATCATTGATAGAAATAGAAATCATCTATTAAAAGAGAACGTTTGATATCAGTTACTGGTATCAAATTCGCTTATATCTATGTATCAATAGCTGATTCAAATTCAATGAAAGATAACAGAACACACTGTCGTTTCACGTGTAAAAAATAGTTGATATTTGAATCAATCATATCTACTTAATAAATTAAAGTCGCATTAAGCACAATTTTTTTAGAACTGTTTTCTATTTTCCGACTGTTTTAAATCAACTTTTATAAGCGTGAAGTGTTTCTTAATATTTTTTATTGCTCATATCATAACTCGACAGGTTTCCCCAATGAGTCATAATATGTACATGCATTTACAATACATCAATTCAAACAAACTCTTTAACAAGTATATTATTATTTAAGATTCACATAAAATGATTATGGTGCACACCTAAAATTGACGAGCACAATAGCTATCACTGAAAATATCGCTCGCTAAGAAGCTGTTTGGCTCGTGCAAGAGCATTCTTAACCGTTCTATTGCCACGCGCCACATACGGGGCTCAGTCGCCACGCGACCGTAATATCAAGAACCACGTACGGGGCATTTACAGAATACGTAACAAAATAATATTACAATATTATTTAGTTATATAGTCATGAATGGAGAAACCTTTAAAAAATCTTAAAAATAATGAAAGAATATTTTTAACGTTACCAGGGTTGTCACAAGTTTGTAATATATGAAACGTAATATTTATTAACAAGTGATAATTAGTGTAGAGCTTGACTAAAACTATTTTTGTTTCTCAAAGGCTAAAACGTAGTCAATTAGGGGTGTCCCTCATTGTTTGAGTAAATTTCACGCGTTAGATGATGGGGCGACATAAAAAATGCTGATTTTTTATTATTATTGATACATTGCTAGTTTATATTTTATATAAATATGTATTTTTTCTTTGTTTGGTAATAAAAGCAAAAAATAATTCAGCTTTGTTGTGACAACCCCAACACTTCGATTTTTAACTCGAAGGCTCCTTTTGAATTATAAGAATCATTGACAAGTCGTTAATTATAAAAATAGCTGACATTTATTTATTTATTTATTAAAATTATAACCATCGTGACCTGACAGGTAAACCTAATGCGTCACGATAGTTAAAAGTATAAATATATCATAATACATATAAATATATAGTATGCATACATACAATTTCATATACGTATAATTACACACACACTCAAAGCATATAAGTAAAAACATAAAAAACAAGATAAAATAACAGACACAAATCACCTCAGCAGGTGTGCATTATCCCATACGAACTAAACCAAAACTCCATATGTGCAAGAGAAAATGTCAATATTTCTATGGACAGAATTGAGCAGATGAATAGCCTTAGCCAGAGAAGAGTTGGCAAGTGCTCCAGTTCTAGACTTTACAGGCAAGAATAGTGGACGCGACCGAGAACTATAACCACCTTCAGGAGCCCACATTTGAAGCTGCTCGAGCACTGAAGGATTGTCTACGATGCCCTTGAGCAATTTCCAGAAGTGTTTAATTACATAAACACTTCTGCGAGTCGACAAAGAAACGTATCCCAGGGCTCCTAAAATAAAAGCACTGGGAAACAAGAACGGATAATACCCGTATTCCTTCAAGTATAAATATCGAAGAAATTTACGTTGTACTTTTTCCAGCTTCAATTCATTACATTGATTCATTACTCCTGGGATCCAAATGACGGAGTTAGTTTCTAGTATGCTGCGGACTAGAGTATCATAAAGAGTGCGCAATACTAAAGTATTCCTGAAGTAGCGCGCATTTCTCAAGATAAAACCGAGCATTTTTAAGGATTTGCTATGAGTCTCTGCAATGTGCTGGATAAATTTCCAACGTTCTTCGAAAGTCACTCCTAAATCCTTAGTTGAAAAAAACCTTTCCAGAAAATATCCGCCTAGATGGTATGAATATTTTGCCGGCGTTAACGACCTTGAAAATGAAATTGTGTGACATTTCTTTGCACTGAAAGGCAATTGGTTATAGCAAGCCCATTTCCATATAGAGTTGAGATTCTCCTGTAGGTCGAGGGAATCAGAAATCGAATGCATTTTCTTGTAAATTTTCAAGTCATCTGCATATAATAAAAAATCTGAATGCTCTATTGCTGTTTCTATGTCATTAATGAACAATAAAAACAACAATGGACCCAAATTGGATCCTTGAGGTACTCCAGTAGGGGTCTTATATCGTTCTGAAAAAGAGTTATTATACTTGACGAATTGATATCTATTGGTCAAGTAATTTGAGAATAGATTTATGAGATCTTTAGGGTCGTGTACTACGAAACATACCGTGGCACAAAAACGGTTCAGCGTTGACGTCTTGGCTGCGATGGTTAAGAATAAAGGACGCGATCGCGACTTTCTAAAGCTTGCAGCTAAAAGTCACCGAACATTGACACCATCCCTTAGTACTTTAAAAAGTACTTTGTTGAGTGGACTCTGTATATATATATATACCAACGCTTCTAGAAAAAACTTAATTTAAAACGATAGCATGCGTGCTACTTAATAATGCATCAAACACGACGAGAAATATAGCGAGGACGTGGAGAGATTTCGTATGAGTTTTTGTTTTATTTCGGCAAGGGTCAAGTCACACGACGGCCGCGTGCCCCGTTGCAAAACTGTATGACAAGAGCATTATGCATTAAACGCCTGACAGCGTGATCGGATTAAATAAAGAACGCGATCCGATCCGTGAGTCACAGTCACTACACTACACCCACTAGCAAATTAAAATCACGTCTTTTCTTTCCCATGCATATGCGTTTCGGCATAGTGCCCCGACACACCTACACCGCGATGTGATTGATGTCTTCAATTTCGCAAATTCGCACAATGTCAACCGAACCCCGAGGCGAATGCAGAGGTTTGCCCCAAATGATGAGATGGATTTAGATTTTTATGCCAGCGCATAACCAAATAGGCAATCGACATTCACCTAATTTTCGACAAAGTTGAGCAACGCATTTAAACAATGGAGCGAGTGTTTTACACTGTATGCACCAGAGAACTCCAGGAAATGCGTCTAGGAACCAGTTTCACACGAAACCGGTAAACTTAATGCGTTTCGTCATATCGACGCGCCGATGTATTGGTGAGGTTGATTTCTACCTGAAAATCGATTTCGACAAATCCAGGTAGTGAACAGAAGACGAAGGCAAACAATGGCCGTAGACGCTGGTCTGAGTCTCACGGTCGTGTCTAAATCGAATTAATTGACACAATGTTGAGAGCCAGCTCAGCACAAAAAAAACGGACCCTTTAGGGCGTGCGAGCTTTTAAAAAGAAATATGTTACAAATCTAATCGAATCTGTGATGTAAATAAAAAACCGTCATAACACGTGAACTCTGCGAACTCGCACGTCAGTATCTAACGACCAATTATAAAGTAATCATAGAAAGTCGCATCTCTTATGTAAAAACTAATCATCCGATCGTTGAATAAAAAAGAACATGAGTGAAAGAACAAAAAAATGAAACACAAACAATAGAAAGTATGATTAAATCAGTGAATTTTACGAGGCTATCGATCACCGAATTTACGTCTAGAAAGTGTTCCCCATAACCTGAGCGCATCAAAGTGTTTCGGAGATAAATCAATCATCTACAAGCAAGAGCCCTTCGGATCGTAATTACATGTTTTCAAAAATATCCAAACGTCGGACGTGGAACCTTCCGAATTTAAGAGACCCTAAATTAACGACCCGTGGCGATTGTTGAAGAGAATTATTAATGAAATAGTAATGAATAAAAAACATCGCTTTGGAAAGTCAAGTTCAAGTCTAGAAAATCTTCCGGAGGCGCGAGAATTCGCAGTACTTGTCTCGTTGGAATGCGAGGCATTTATATATCATTGAGCACGCGAGTTTTTTTTAAATGGTAAATTCCAAATTTAAAAACGTCTGCGATGAAAATATCACGCGCGTTCATATCTCTCATTATAATAGACTTGAACGCGCGAATTAATTTATTATATTTAACGTACTTTCTTCTACATAAATATATATAGTAGCGTTGCTATTAGAACATGCAAAATTATTGAAAATTATATTACATAATTGGTGTGCTTAGATTTTTCCGGACAAAAAATATTTTTAATATTTAAAAAAAGAAATGAATGTAAGCATTTGAATTATTGATTTTTTAACTACCGAGTTCAATGTATCGGCCACTGTCACTAATGGCTTTAAATTATTTAATGTATTAAATTTGTTTCGAAACTGTTATACTCTGTTCTACAAGTGGACGTTATGCACAGATATTGAAAAAGCGTTTGATAGTATCAATCACGATTTACTTTATATTAAAAATTATTTAATTTAGGATTTTCTGATGGTTTAAAAAAGCTACTTGACCGATAGATCAGTTCGTCAAATATGAAAACTCATTTTCAGAACGATAAATTACCTCTATTGAAGTACCGCAAAGATCCATTGCTATTGTTCATTAATGACACTGAGACGGCAGTGAATCACTCAAATTTATTATTATATGCAGACGACTTCTAATTTTTCAAGCGAGTGCAGTCGAAATCCGATTGCCTTTCATTGTCATTGAATGTCATACCACTCATACCATTTCATATTATCGACAGGCCTTGGTGTGTCGTTTAAGAGACTCGCAGTAAATCGAAAAAATGCGCACTCTTTATGATGCCCTACTCCACAGCATACTAGAAGCTGGCTCTATTATATGGATTCTAGACTATTTATTCCTGTTTCGCAGTGCTTTTATTTTGGGAAACCTGGTACAGACGGCCCTCGACTTTCGCACAATTCGCTATTTCGCATATTTAAAAAAAAAAACATTTTTTTTAATTTAATTTTTTTTTTAATTTTTTTTTAAACATGAGTAAGAAACGGAAAAACTTCAGTGTTGATACGAGACAAAGATGGAAATTATTAGACGTTCTGATAGCGGTGAATCTTTTGCTTCAATCGGACGTTCGTATGATACAAACATGTCTACGATATGTTCAATTTTGCAAAATAAAAATTTAATTATGGAATACGTTCAAAATTGTGGAAATTAAAGAAATATTTCCACAATCTTTAAAGATACGTTTCCAAAAAAACATGGATGAAATGGAAAAATCTTTGTCATCATGGATCGATGACAAACATCAAAAAGATGTCCCTCTGAGTATTTCAATTATTCAAGCAAAAGCTCTTAGTTTGCACAAAGGTTGGAAGGATAGATTCAAAAAAAGATTTTAACACGATTTTTCAAGCAAATAACGGTTGGTTTTACAATTTTAAAATGAGGTATTCTTTTCATAATATGAAATTTACTGGAGAATCGGCTGATGCGGATAAAGATGCTGCAAAAGAATTTATTTTCTAATTATCCAAAATTATTGAAGATGGAGAATATTCCTCTAGCCAAATATTTAATGTAGATGAAACAGGTTTATTTTGGAAAACTCTTTAACAATGAAAAATATGAATGAAACCTTCACGCATCTTGACAAATTTTTAAATATTATGGAAGATTGTGATCCCAATCGAGAACGCATATCTCAAGTTCGTAGGGCGATCAATAAAGACATAGCATGTTATAAAATACTATATGAAGAAAAGAAAACAATAGTGGAAAACAGTTAACTTTTGATAACTTTTCAAAGGAAACACCCGCAAACCCAAATTAAACATGTCTCTTAAGCATATTATATTTACTTGATAAATAAATATTTTAAAATACACACAATTTAAAATTTTTTTTACTTCCCTCTACTTTCGAACATTCAACATTCGCACACATTTTCAGGAACCAATTTTGTGCGAAAGTCGAGGGCCGCCTGTATACGTTTTATTGTCAACGCACAGAAATGTATATATTATTTTTCGGGTTTTTTAGGTCGAAGGGATATGACTTTGAAATATTAGTAATACCAATAGTACTACATATGTTCCGATCGCTTGTGGAGGAATCATGCTCTCGGTATGGTCCTCTGAGGTCTCGCGTTACTCGTCTCGATTCGCACGATCATTTCCCTGATTCGTCTCGTCCCCGCGTTTCTGCCACCCGGGTTGTTTTTAGAGTCAGACCTTTTGTACCGTTGATTCGGCACGTCTCCGGCGAATCACAACCATGCAAAGATCAGTCGATTTTGCGCTTGTATATTCAATCAATAAAATATATCAACGCCTTGAAAGAGTGAAATTTGCTAGATGAACAAATTTCGAAGGTTGCGTTTTAATTTAACAATGGAGTTTTTTCTGTCGTCTGCAGGATGTAAATCTTACAATGAATGTTATTTTTGGTAAAGTTATATTTTTACTAATAAATTAATTTACATTTTTAGCAGTAGATATACTAGCAAAACTATAATTTAACTGATATAGTGCTCTAAAATATATATGAAACTCAATTTGACAGTTGCGAAACGTCCATTTGCTCTTTAAACTCAAAGCTAACCTAATGAAAGTTCTCAATCTAATTATAGTTTTAGAACTTTTGTTATGTCAAGTCCAAAATACAAAGTAAGCCAACTCATCTCTCAGGGGAAAAAAGCGGAAGAATAAGTACAGACAGACATAGCATCTCACATATTGCTCTATAGTTTGTCTGCATTTCGATATTACACTATATTTTAAAAATATGATAGCTTATGACTTCTAATATAAGAGAGCTGATCAAAGTATATTCAAACCGAAGTTTGGTTTTAAAACAATTATCACTTCTCAGAAGGCAAAAATTCACGTCAAAAGCAATAAAATCATGTCGGCTCCGCCGCAGTGGGAAAGCTCGGTAACGAGTGAGTCCTATTGGTCAAAATTCAGTTAAATCATTAGGATGGATAATTATCGGTATGCAGAATTAATTTAACTTTGATTCAAACATAGTTAAATGAAATTATTGATTACTTCGCGATAAGAGAAGCCATTTATAAATGCGGCATCTCAAAATAAATATGATCATACAAATCAGCGTATATTTATACATTTAATCTATTGAATAGCTGTTGATATTCCAATTTAATCAAATCAAAACATTTTTTATTAAATCCAATTGCGTCACCGGTGCGAATCTTCCATTTATGCCCCGACGCTAAAAGCTCCGTTTTTCTTCTAGTTATAGACAATTCCAACAGCAACAACAACATTCTACGACTACGACCATCTATAGATATTTTTTACGCATCTTCCACTGTAACGTGCCAATCGGTCTTCCGCGTCTATAAGCGATATACGCATGTAAATAAAATGGTACCTATGCGAGCATTTCGTAAACCAGTTCGGGACAAAGTTCAAGGCCGATACACTCCAAAGTGTCCGTTCAACCAAACCGTCCTTTGCCGGATTTGCGGTGGTATAGCCTCGTATCTCAACTCGTCCCCGCATACATTATGCATGAGCCGGCAGGTGAGTCATTGTTTGAGTGGCTTATTGAAAACGGCGTTAAAAGTACGATAAAAGTGCAAAATCTACAATGAATCCCCATACAAACACTATATATTTAATCAGGTCACGGTCGTTGATGTGAAACGAATTAAAGATTGGCAAATATAAAAAATAAAAGTTCAAGTGAACTTTCCACTCAGCTTCCGTGGAGACTGAGACGGTCGGGCAAGACACGAACCAGTTTGTAGACATTATAAATCTTGCAACGCAGGGAAAAAACGGATTTGCATACTGTTTGTGCGTGTAAAATATAATGCGAAATTTTCCACCGCTCCACTAGCAATAAATTTAACTTTAGCTTATCTCGACCGGATTAAATACAGCAAATCATAGCAATGCGTCGCGCACACAGATGGCCTTTTATAAAAGTACATACTGACTCATCAATTAAAAGATCAAGTCATTAGGTAATCTGTGGTAAGCAAACATTTTATCGATGATGATCCAATAAGCTCATTATATTTTATTGTTTAACAAGTTATTAAAAGCATGAGGCGTAGCAACTTTATAGCAGAGGCACTAGTGCTCAGCTTGACAATTTCTAAGCACGTATATATTTTTTTGTAATAATATAAAAACACAAAAAGTTCAAACGGAACATACACAATATAAATATATTTTCAAGATCATACTATAATATGATCATCAACCATAATATAGATACTCACATAAAAAAATATGATCAATGTCTAGCTGGCTAGGACATTTGCCCTACTTCTTGAATTTGGGCAGAAAAATGCAAGTCATTTAATGAAATACTATGCATTTTAATGAAAACGAAATACTAAAAAAACGACAACTAACTGGCAAATTTTTGCCTCACCCTCCAAAAAAAGCTGATATGTCGTCTCTGATTCTAAACCAGAAATTCTCGATGTATGAATGTTACAGTGAATGTGGATTTTTCGGTGAAGTTATATGAAGTCCAAATACATTTTCATCAGTAGATATAGCAAAAATACAATTTAACTGATAGGCGCTAGTGAAATTATACGCTGCTCTAAAATGTATATGAAGCATAATTTGACAGTTGCGAAACGTATGCTGTCAAACCCAAACCCAACCTATACGAATTAACGAAACCCAACATGACTTAATAAAAGTTTTAAAACTTACCATAGTCTTAGAACTTTTATTTAGTTTTAATAAGGTTTAGGTTTGGCTTAATTTATTTTACAATTCCATGATTACAGTTCTGAATCATTCTTTAGTAAACAAATACAATTTGAAATTGTAAATTATTTTTTTGATACGTTTTATCTGGATGAGTCAGTAAAATTAAATTTTTACTAGTGAAAATAGATTTTTTTATAGTCGTTTTTATTACTTTACTGATACTTATGATATTATTTTGCAATAATATTGAGTTCAAGATTTAATAAAATAATATATATGAACGTTATGATGGTTATATTACTATTGACCTGAAAGACCTGGGTTTAACTTAGTGATTATTCTATAATTATAATTCCGATCGATCATCACAGATTAGGTTTACCTGGATTATCCTAATCTCACGGAAAAATATCGGGATGATTGATTAAAACCGAGCTTAGTCGTACATATCTAGTATTGAAAATTCTTAAAAATGAGCTGTAGAAAATATTTTATATGAAGTATTAAAATAATAAAAAAAAACGATGCAAAATTTGACATGCTTCAATTTACATTTTACTTGAATTATACTATACCAGAAAAAATACTTTTTGCATTGAACTTGTTCAAACTAACCTAACTTAACCTAATGAAAGTTCTAAACTAGGCAAAAATTCAAACTAAGCCAAATCAACTCTCAAGGGAAATAAACGGAAGAAGTTCAGATATGAGTCAATTGGTAAAGTGTATTTAAACCGAATTTTGGTCAATAGGAGAGCACAAAAACAATTATCACTTCTCACAAGTCAAAAATTCACGTCAAAAGCAATAAAATCTTGCGTTCCCACTGCGATGGCGCCGACACGATTTTATTGTTTTTGGTGTGGATTTTTGACTTCTGAGAAGGGACAATTGTTTTTTGCGTTCTCCTATTGGGCAAAAATCGGTTTAGTTGTGCTTATTATACATAACTGAGCTACATAACTGAGCGTTCCCACTGCGACGGCACGATTTTATTGCTTTTGACGTAAATTCAAATTTATTTGAAAGGAGTCTGAGAGTAACAAACAAAAAACTTACATTAAAAAAATACATTTTATTTTACAGCAAAATTTTAAATCAGATAAATGTGTAGAAAATATATATTTTGCTAAAAATTATTTCATCAATATCGGGTGTAAATTGCTTAGATAACTTTGTCGTCAGTGCTATACGACATCTACTTGAATATCCACATCAAGAGATTTTGTCACCGTTTTGGTGAAAGACAGAAGGTGACAAAATAACGGTGGTACGGGCGGGATATCACATTAAATGGAAAGTACTTTGCTAAGGTGAGGTCAACAATCCTATTCTAAAGACACATCGTATCATAAAGATGGCGTTATGTCACATTTTAAGCTTGTTTGAGGATATAAAATAAGCATTTACAACGCCGTAACGATCGTATCGATTTGATTTACTGCTCGATCGCAAGGAAGCGTGGGAAAAAAGAATAGTATTTCGAGATTTTAACGCTTCTCGTCCTGCCGAATCGAAGCAGCTGGAATGTGTATGGTTATTTATGACCAACATTGAAACTATCATACATATTTTATGGGCATACAAAACTTTTTAACGCTGCTCGGACAGGTATAGCTTATCGCAAAACAACGACCTTCCACTTTCTAAGTGCCCTTAGTTTGATCAATATTTATAAAAAGTATTTTTTTACCAAAGCGAGCGACATTTGTCGTCACGCGGCACATCGGCGTTTCGCCTTCGCCGTTTTGAAAAAGGTCGAGATAATCGCGACAATTAGCGAACGCCCTCCGTCGAGAGGAGCCAAGATTTATTGGCCGCGCTCTGACCAAATGCGGCCCGCGGAAGGCTGATCAGTTAAATCAAGTTCAAAGCCGACGCGGCAGAAGCAGAAGCAATCAACGATCGATTGTTGTCGACTGACGGAGGATATCCCTCGAGATTCTAGCTACTCTATCCGCTAGTTTAGTCCACAGATCGTGTCCATATAAAGCAGCGAGGTGGCATTAAAAGTGTGGGGAGGTGGGCCTTGTCGTCGGCGTTGGCGATTTCCAGCTTTTAGGTGTACGTATGTATAAATAAATATCCAACGGCCGCAGAATTCCGAGTGTGACTCATCCCCGTCGAATTGTTTTTGCGGCCGTCTCTCGGCCGAGGAAGGCCGTTCGGTTCTGCGACAGAGCAACGGTCGACGACCAGTCGCGAAAAACGGATAGCTGCGAATCATTAGTGGCATATGCGTGCCTCGCCCTGTAACGGCTAAAAACGGTCAACGCGCGAGAAGCGATTAGGCGAATTGGGAAGCGATTAGATTGCGGAGCAAAGTACTATCTTACAAAGTTCACAAATTCACCTTTCATTAATAAAGCAAAAAATAGTAGCTAATACATATGTATATCTACTGTCATTAATAGCTGCTTAACCTCCTCAGACATCAATTTTTATTTTTCATAAAAAAATATTATTGGTATAAATTCTTTTAAAGGGGCATAAAAATATTTTTATTGTTATTTTTTTTTATTTAGTGCAATAAAAATATTTTTTGTGTTATGGTATACACTGTGATGTACAATGGTCACTGTAAAAATACATCAAAAATGGCTTCAAAAACAAGCAATTATTGTACATTGAAATGTTCACTGGATCTGAGAAGGTTAAGATTATCGTTAATAAAAAATAAAAGTTAAGCTATGAATGCAGAAGTATCGATATAAATATGGAATTTAAAAGTATTGGTGTAATATGTCTAAAACTCTTTCGCCTTGCGACGTTGTGAGCGAGCGATTTGGCTCCAGTGGTCAGGAGCAGGCTCAATTATTATAAATTGAAATATTGAATAAAAATTGGATGAATGTTCGAATATATTCGTATTTTTTTCTAGATTTTTAACGATACTAATTTATTTAACTAATTAGTACAAAAAAAAATAATAATTGCCTGTAAAATATTATTTGATTCTTTGATTATAATTATTTATTAATTACTTTCATAATCGTTTAACATTTTAAATTTTATTTAATATGCATAGGGCGTCAAAAAGAATTTTTTTAAACAGATTCAAATCACCTGAATTGATGAAACATTTTAAATATATAGTTATCGAATTTATTGTAAAGATAAACAATAGCTAATAATGTTTGCAACGAATTTGATATATAATACATAAAGATCGAATTCGTGTGGACGTTTGTTTTGTGCGGATTTGCATATAAATTAAATAACTAGAAATAAATTAACAGCGGTCAAATTTATTGAACTGATTGAAATAAAATATATGCGTCTTGTGACAACAAATACAAAATCGTAGCACGAACTTCACAAAAAATTGCGACGCACACATGTTTTTGAGATAAGCTTTAAACGATAATAAATGGTGAGTTTTTACAATATTTTGTTTCGTTCAACGAACGAATTCTGCGAATTTCGGTCATAGTATATACCGCCAATAAACTGTCTATTCATAAAAGTATTTTTTTGTAAAGAAGAAACGTCATATTTAGAGTTCTCAATTATTCGTAGTATTTAACTATTTGAATATTGAATAAAAAATGAATATTCGAATATATTTGTATTTTTTTTGAGATAGAAAATATATAAACGTAACAAGACTTCACAAAAATTTGCGACGCAACATTTTGTTTCGTTCAACAAACGAATTTTGCCAATTTCGGTCATAGTAGACACGCCTAAAAACATTCTATTCAAACGTTTTTCGAAGGCGTAAAAGGTTACCACTTCTGTATTTTATAATAAAATTTAAGTGGTGTTTTTGCTCTGGAATATATTATGAAATTAATTTTTTTAATACAAAATGATTATCCATTGGCGGATAACCACGCATTTTTTACAATCATTGATATATTTAATGAATTATTATTATTAAGAACCATTAAAGGGCATAAATTAGAACCTTTAAAAATTCCCGAAGTGGCAATTTATTCAGACGACTTACGTTGTCATATTGAACATACTTTCGATTTGAAAAATATGATTAAAAAAAAATGAATCGTTTTATAGGAAAATCCAAACCCATCCATTTTTTGAGCAATGGTTAATGCATGACACAATTTAAATCATTTTATAAGAAAACTCAAACATGTAAATTTAAAAAAAATTAAATTATGACAAACTTGATCAAAAGCCTTTTCAAAATCCGTATGCATGGCATCTACTTGAGAGATTTTTTGTCACAAAATTAGAAAAAGAGCAGACTCCTATCCATCCATCATATATTTGTTTCCTATTTTAATGTATAGGAGCCACTTTCGTTATTTTACATACATCGGGGAAAATAATAAACTTTCTGCATTTTTTAAGCATACCAGCTAGAATGAAATCAGTGCCTGGCATTTTTTTTATATATAGTCACATACGAAATAAGTTGATAAAATGATCTATTTACATGCCTAAATCAGTAAAGAATTTAACCGCATATTTTTAGGCTCTAATGGATTATACTCTGACGTTGAAAGACAATTTTTAGGCACGTATCAAACAAACTTTTATAGGACCATAAACGCCACATAGCGTCCCTCTAATTGAGTCGTTCTTGCGTTCCTCACGCACCGTAAACAATCAAACAAAAACGAATCCGACAAAGAGAGGAAAAACGAACATCATCATCAACAATAAAAGCACGCCATTCAACCATTTCCTCAGACACTTTCGCAAATCACGCGAAAATATTCGCGCAAAACCCTGCTGCTGTCAAGAGCGTGAGGAGGTCAGCGTGGGAAAAGAAAGCCAGCGTTCTTCTGGCACAAAGGAATCGCAAAGTTCAAATTACAGACCCTAGTAATGGGCGGAGTACGTTTTGTTCTACGTATCCTTCGTTACAAACTCCATACATGCAGAAAAGGAATAGTTGCGAAACGGCAACAGTCACGTCCCAGCCGTAGGGCTCGCTGAACCTTTGGAAGAATGTATGATACAAACATATATACTCGGCGGGCCTTCCGAGAAAGTTCAGCCCTCTTTGGTCAGATAGGTCGTTTTTTGGCATACGCGCAGAAAGCTGTTCTTCTACATCTACATTGACACGATTTCGCTTCCTCCATAATCGCTTGACATCATCGCGTTTCGGTTATGATGCCACAGCATACCGGTTGTGTGGAAGAGAGCATCGGATTCGGAACAGATCTTGTTTTGAAACGTGTCGGCACGATTTTGAAATCGAAGATGTGCGCCAAACACGATCTGGCGATTGTTTATTTATCAATGCGATTTGGGTTCCAATTAGAGGCGTCTTGCATCACTGCATCCGAACACATATGTCCCTACCTAAACTGTATGCGGCATAATAATATGTAATTCTTCACACTCGATATCCAAAATAAATTAAGCGGTCGGGCATCTCTAAATCACGCTTTTCCGGTTTTCGGATCGCCGAGAGCAAAACGCCACATCGCTGTAGCGAAAGAAAATGTTAGATAAATTTTCGCATTGTAACTCACGCTCGCTCGTTATTCGCTAATATGTTGTGCTATGTACTATATTTATCAGTCGTTAAACTGATGAAATTAATCATAAAAATATTATATAATGATCGAGTTTACGAGCGTTTACATCAATGATCATGGTCATTCCTTCCCCGGAAGCCATATGAATTATTGGCATTTTCAGTGTTATTACCTTTAGTTTCATTAGTATTCTTAGACCAATTCATTTGTTATGGCAATTTATGTGCTTATGTTGTATATGTTACGGTGAATGTGTATTGCCAGGATGTTAAATTATCACTGGCGATTCAGTGAAATCATATCCAAATTCATTTGTATATATATATATATATAATATATTTCTACTAGCGAAAATAATGAAACTCCGTTTGACAGTTGCGAAACGTCCATTCGAACCTAACCTAAACGAACTACTATAGTATTTGAACTTTGTATTAGGATGGGTTCGATGAAATTCATTTTAAATATTGTAGTATTTTGTCGAACGAAATGATGTTACGACATTGCGGCGCTAATCAAAATTATAAAATTGAATAAAATGAAAGAAAATGATTTTGTGATTCGCTTTTTGAACAGTTAGTCATAGATTGGATGATGCTGGAGAGTTACAAAATATACCGAAATGAAAATAAATCAATACAATATCATTAAAAAAAGGTTAGGTTGTTTGGTTCTACAGTGAAAGTCGGCGCGAGCGGTAGCGAGACGCCTACCTTTTCCTATATATATTTGTAATTATTAATAAATAAAAACCATGTTATAAAATTTTTTTTTTTTGACTTTGCGCGGCTATGACGGCGCGGCTTAATCGGCGCGGGATTGTCCTGCGCGGCTTTGTCGGGGTGCCATTGTAGTATGTTACACCCTAGTTATACACTGTAAGTTTATTTATTTGTAAGATAATGCATTATTTCACCTTACATTTTATTGACGCTAAATAATCACATGAAAATCACTGAACTAACATTTTTCGTCTCTAATGGCGTTTTATTAAGGCGACCAGATTGTGTCCTCCTTTGAAAATATCAAAGAACATAAAAAATAAATAGATCATTGTTGCTGCGGGACCTAAAAAAAGTCCTTTGAATTTTTTATTCAAAAGCGCAATTTTTTGTTTGAGGGCAGGTTGTTACGGGAGTTCAAAAAAATATCTCACGGAAATTTAAGTTTAAAATCAATTTTGGAAATTTTGTCCGAGGAGGTTATTTATAATAATTTATGCCTTTTTTATCTTTTTAATGTTTTAATTAATAATATCCAGTTTCAAAGACTGGAAAGATAAATACCAATGAATAGAGCGGATATAAATTAACTCCCAGGAACTATGGAAATAGTTAATCGACGTCAAATAAATATATTTTAGAACTGCGTTATGTAGTAATTTTATTAGTTTCAATAAAATGTATTTAAAGATCAGGTAAAACTATTTTAGGAAAGGGTCCAATAAACAGTAATAGCGCCCCGTTTCCACCGAAACGATAATGCTTTTATATAAAAATCGATAATGCTTAGAATAACCTGCTCTAAGAATAAACAATAGAAAATGTTACATAATGAGTCTAAGACGCTCTCATTCGAAAGCTAATATAGTTTTCAATTGAAATAAACAATACAATCATGTCTTAATATAAAATAAAAATAAACTTGGGACAATTGTATTGAATTTTCCGCTTCGCTCTGATTTGATCAACATACCATGCACCTTTTAGTGTGAGCCTATTTTTTTCCGTCACTGAAACTGTTTCTAAAACGTGTGATTGATTTGGAATTTTACTTAAGACGTCCACTACAGGCAAATTTGCACTGAATAAAATAATTAGCGAGCGTATCACGATGTTTTATTGTAGAAAAGTCTGAACTTGCGAGAGTGACTCGGGTTAGCGGTAATTGGAACGCATTCAACGCAACGTTAAGCAACACCAATCGCACATTCGCTAATTTAGACAGTTACAAGCAAAACATCAAATGATATTTAGCATTCATCCAGCATTCCAGCGGTACCATTGCACCTTTCGGTGCCAAGATGCAGCGCGCTACGTCACGCTGCATTTGGAGAGGGACGCGCAGACGTCTCGTCTCGCCGGCGCGCTTCGTATGCAAATAAATCGTAAAGGAGAGAGAAGATGGAGGAATTAGTGTCAACCGGCCCGGGGCTATCGAAGATGTCGACTTCGAGATGATGATGCCGATGGCCCACTTCGCATGCCGCTAACACGAATAACTCGGGCCGCGAGAATAGAGGGCAGATTGAGCATTCTTCGTCGGATCTCGCGAGACGAGTCTCTCTCCCTTGCATAACATTTTTTCCCGTGGCCACTTTTGGCCGTCGCTGGCTATTTTCGATGCGGCGCTAATTATTATGCACCGCAATAGGCACGCGAGCTATGCAAGCTAAATTAAATAAACGAACAGCTTTGCGTTAAACGTGTCCCAAATTTGAGTTCACCCACGGGGCGTCAATTATTAAGGGAAAGTCTATATATTGGAACGCGTGATGCACTACAATTAAGCTGGAACATGAAATTCAGGCCCCGGCACTTTTCACACTTGAATAGATTACCATTCATGAATATCGTCGGTAGCACGATTTTATGAAAGTGGTGAAAATAACATACGATTATGTCATGTGTTTTCCATAATACTAGACATAAATACACTAACATTACTGCTAAACAGATAACCCATATGACATGCAGAAGTTTAAATATTAAACATTCTTATCTTGTTCGACGGCAGAACGTTAACTACCTTCAGTATTTACAGTAATTGAGCGTTAATGTCGCAAAATAATAAAAAAGGGAAATTTAAAATTGTTGCTGATGTAATTACATAATTGAGTGTTTATAATATGTCTCATTTCTCGGGTATTTTCTTATACGGCATACCAGTGGCGTAGCTGGGGGTAAAGGCGGACCAGGGTCCCGGGCGGCACTTGCATGGGGGCGGAATTTTCGCGATAGAAGGGTCGTGTGTGTAATGTGTGCTACAGTTTTCGAGCATTTTTTTATAAAAAAACATATATTTAAGAATATATTCAAATTTTTGTTAATCGAACATTTGCGGTATTTCGCTGATTATGAAAAATAATATCAATTAAATGGCCCGCCTCTGGACCATTTTCAGCAAGCGACCTTGTCGTACATTGCAAGCCGGTATCTCGGTTATAAATTGGTGTATGTTGGTTTTTAGGTGCTCCGACGTTTCGGACTTGTTGGTGTGGTCACGATTCCAACGGAGCTAAATCGCATGATATTAGCGGCCAGTTGACGTCACAAAAACGTGAAATAATGCTACCTGGGAACTTTTCACGTAACATTCAACGTTGCACCGGATAACTGGCAAAAAATTTAGACCCCATGACGCTGCCCGACTACAATGTGTACCAAACACAAGTCATGTAATGGTCTCTCGTGAATCATATGAGGATTTTCCTCACTATACACAGAAAGGTGGAAATGTGCCTAATCAGAGGAGATTTTCTTTGAAAAATCAGCATCAACTATCTGCTACTCTAACACCCAATCTGCTTAAATTATTCACTGTCTCTAGGCTTCAATTATTGTGTTATCTGAATATATAGGTGTAGGTGCAAATGCAAAATGCGCCAAAGGGAATATACAAGATAAAGAGGAACGGCCCGAGCAAACTTCCTTGAGGAACTCCAGCTGGAATTTTACGCAGGATCGAGTGTGAAACAACATAGATTCTACTTTTCATGTAAGAGCAGATAATCAGGGGTTTTGTATTTTTTTATTATTAAATCTTCTGTTGTAACCTGACAGGCGTAAGCCCAATGCGTTACAACGGGTCAATCAGATATAATGAATACCAACAAGTATTAATCACCATTAAAAAACTTGAAAACTGTTTTACAGATTTTGTATTAGATAGTTGTATGATGGGGGGGGAGGGAGCAAAGTTAAGGATCGCTCTGGGCGGCACAAATCCTAGCTACTCGACTGAGGCATACTGTTAGTAAATGACTGTAAATAAGAGCAGGCGCTCAATGTGATATATAATTGTTAGGGCCGGACAACTCGCGTGTGACGTCATCAGAAGAGGGATACCAATTGCAAATCGAGTATTATTTATTTTGCGACTTATTAATATATCTAAATTTCAATAAAGTGCAACTAACGAATGACACAACTGCGGCGTGTCTGATTTTCACGAACCTGCTCCGCAAATGTTAATATTACTATGATACCTGGGGACAAATCCGAAAACGCGACAATTGCGAAAGACAACACACACACACACAAATGGCGTTGCATAACACAACAGCGTTTAACATCATTAGCCAGAAATAAAAGCGCGGCTGTCACGAAAGCGAACGGAACGGAACGAAACGTGATAAGATAAGTGGAACGCCGAGGCCCGTGCGTTAACAGTGGAACAAACTGGCATTTTCGTACAGTTGCGAAAACGTCGAGAGGTAGTCGTCTAATGGGGAGATCTATTATATTCAAAACGGGCTGTCTCGAAAGTAACGAGTGACGCGAAATTCGTATCTTTATAGCAAAACGATTGAGAGGTCGAAACTGCGCAAAAAAATTTAGATAAACAATGCGATTCCAAAAATACACGTCGCGTCATCGGAGCACAATGCTAATCAGACACACCGATAAAAATGCAGCACAGCGTGTTGTGGTTGTTAGCGGTGGACGACGAAAGTGACGCAACGGCGCGAAATCTAGTATGTATGTATTATAGTGGTAGTTGCACAACTAAAGAGATAACGAGACCGAGCGACCCAGGTCGCCCGGCTAGGAAGTCGGTCATTGTTTCTGTCCGACGACCCAATTTTGATACGACTACTGCTGCGACTGACAGGTCGGCCTCTCCCATCCGTTTGTTATACAACCTGTCGATTGTGCAAGGAGACTAGATTGGTCAGAATCAAAATTTCGATCTCGAGCGATTGCGCAAAATAAGAAAAGATCGTGCGAAAAAGTGTGTGTTGCCAAAACACAGTAATCGATGTGATTGGATACGGCCGCAACATCCCGCGCGTGCTGCAACATCCCGCAATGATTTTCTCATGGAGGCAATCAATACACACACATCTGGATGTGATTTGAAATCGGAATACAGACGTTTCATAACCTATCGGCTATAACAATCTAAACAAAGGGCTTGCAATGTGTTTGTATATCAAGAAATTAAGACATATTGAATCCACTGCGGTTCAATTTATTTAGTCACAAAAATTAAGTTTTTATCTATTATTTATATATAATTTATTTAGGGTATATCCTGTACCCGTTCCAAATGTTGGGACCACTACCTGAAAAAAAAACATCCAAGAATGCAATGATAAAAGAAAGAATGTTTCGCTCTATCCTTGTAAATAGTAATTAGATAATTGTTCATTATTGTAATTCACACAACACCAGTGGTTATCAACATAGATGCATTTGGACTATAATGGTAAAATCATTTTGTGCATGACATACATGCCTCTGGAGTGCCAAAGGTTAAAAACTCTTCTCAAATTCAGATGCTAGCCCGCAAATTGGTGACCCCAACATCACCACGCAATACAAATATATTAGAAAATGTATGAATTGATACCTGTGAGCTATAAAAATCTTGTTATACAGCGTAATTGACCAGTATCCATATTCAGATAATTAAACGCGGAGCCTTAAAATAGCGGAAACTTTCGCAGGATCCCACGCGATCGAGCCTCAGCGACCAGGAAGCGTTACGCGCTATTACGTCGTTAATGAAAAACAAACGATATAAACGGCAGTCAGTTGTTAAATAATTGATCAATTGAATGTTGAACGAAACGGAATCAATCAACGACGATTGAACGGTGCAATTAGTTTTTACAACAATAGACAGATAACGCAACGCGTCAAATAGAGCAGAGTGGAACGAAACGGGTTCAACCGCCTGTGAAGGATGCATAAATTCAAATCAACGGCAGTCGCGTCATTCATTGTTCTGAAAATCAATTAACGACTTTTGACGCCGAAAAGCCGTTTCATACGCTTCGCACAGCCAGCCTCCTTGCGCCACTCTCGAACGCTCTCGGAGGAAACTGACGGCGTTTAGCAACGAGAGCAAAAGGCAATCGCCAATCGTTTGTCGCAACGCGTGTCTGTCTGTTGGTACGTTCGTTCGCCAACAATAGAAACAAAAAGGTCAATTGCCAAGCAGCGCAATAAGATCGTTACGAGGAATCGGCAATCGCAATATTGAACGGATTCTGCGGTCGAAAACGGAAAGCGAAAATGGCACGCGCTCTCGTTTTTCTTTTTTATTGCGGCGACGACGTAATCACCGTCGTTTTCGGTCGAATTCGATAAATAAAACATTGTTAGCCGGACACGCAAAAATACGGGTTCGATATAATATGTATATTTTTGCCGAGTGTGCGCTGCACAAAAAAAAGTGAAAGTTGCTGTTGTGCCACTTTGAAGGGTAGGTCTTTTAAACGATATAAAACTGAACAATTATTAGTTTTTATGTATTGTAAATATTTTGTATTTAAATTTGTTCGAACTAAAATATATATTTTTTATATTACAGTGGAACCTCATTATTTCTTTTTTTTTTTTTTTCCCCTTAAAAAATAACGAAAACTTAACGCAAAAAATATTCATATAAAAACGATACAATATATTAACTTTTAGTGAATGTAAAAATTAAAATTTAATATTTGTAATTAAATATTTCAGCAGAGTTACACCCAATCATTTTCTTAAATTGCGTAGCCATAAAATGCGACGTCTACTTATACTTTTTTCAGCCTATTTTCCCCTGAATGATGAGTGTTTTTGTCCTTTCATTATATGGTCAACTGTCGCTTAGTACGAAATGTACGTCTTGCCATTTCTATTTGAGCTTTTACTTCTTGAGATGAGTTTTTTTGTCATTCACCCATGTACCCAAATAGGTGTACTGGTTTATTGTTGATGGTTACGTTTCGTGTAGAAAGCGATATTTTTATTGCAATTGTCAATTTAGTTTTACTGTATCATCCATAAAACTAGTGTAATTTTTAAGGTTTCTAACCTTAAGGGGTGTGACTTCGCAGCCAGAAAGACGCCGTTGGAAACTGGTAATAATTAATTGTATAATATTACATATATTGCGACAAATTTTGGTGAGCGAGTATCGTTTTTCTCCGAGCAGTAGTGGAGAAGCTGGCGGAGGGATGATGAAGACTCATAATCTGGCGATGTTCCTCTCTCTATGTGATGCGTTTCCACAGTGGTCCACAGTCTACCCCTTCGTCCATTGGAGACAGGCCTTGAGTATCATTGCTAATATAAACTCAATTTCAGTCAATTTCTGCACTCGTTTATTCGACCAATCAATATATCCACGCCTCTAGAAAGTGACATTTGCTTGATGGACACACTTGAAGGTCGAATTGTCAACAAGAAATATTCTTTCTATGCATCGGAGGGTGTTTTTTTTAACTTAACGAGGGCTTTTGTGTGGTCCATTCATTTACATCATTATTATTGTCGTAGTAACCCCCACAATTTATTGGTTTACCATCCACAAATATCATAAGATCGCTCTCGTCTAAAGCTTCTTTGAAATATTGATTCGTAGTACATGTTAAACAGCAATGTGGATGAGATCCCTTGTCGTACACCGCTGTTTGATTCTAGTACAGGTTTTTAATAATGCGGATGTTATTATAATCAATTAATTTATCCGTTAGTATTTCTAAAAGTGTCGGATGTTGTAATAAAAAGCTTTTTCATTATCTACAAAGCGCATTAACACACAGATCTTTGTACAAGAATGTTTATATCAAATAGAGCTATTTTTGAAAAATATTGTGAATAAATATGTGGCTCATCAAGCTTACTGTTCATTTGAATTTGGCTTTTAGGCAGAGTAGTGAAGGTGGATTGAAGCAAAAAATATTTGGTATCGACTCTTGAAACGAGGTTTATTTGAAAAACACAAATTCGGCAATGGTTAAATTCTAAAAAATACAACAATGCCTCGTTATTCAGAATTTTGGCATAAGTTAAGCAAGAAAAATGTGTAAAATCATTAGCGTTTGTATGAACCCATAGTCAGTTTGAATTACATACTGCAAATTAGGTCACTCGAACGCAATAACTGCTGGAAGGCGACTCTCCAGATATGCTACTGTACTAAATCTGTATCGATTATTAGTAATATTTTTGTATCTTTGAGGAGGCTAAGCCACGTTTAATAAATTCTTTCCGACAATTAACGTTATCTTTGAAAGAAACGAATCGAAAGACGAAGGTCGCTCCGAGCACGACCGACTCGAGACAAGCGCCCAGTTTTCAATCATAATAGTGCACACGAGCTCGATAATAATCGCTGCTTAGCAGTTAGTGGGCACCTCGTGAAAGGTGTACCTTGAGCGGCGACATAACTTTTAACGAGTTCCTTTTTCATCGACCGAGTTATGATTTTTAATTAACCGGCCGAGCGGTCAGAGCGACGAGACGGGATACAAAACGAAAAACAATTAACCGCCACAATGGCTAAAACAATGGGTTCCGGTCACGGAATATCATTATGGTATCGTAGATTGATTGCGTCAGGCTGAAGGCGTATTTTTTTTTTGCTCCTTTGTGACGTCGCAGCAGCTGAACTTATAGAATTCGCTTAATTTATGCATCTGGGCGCGTGAATCACGTTTTGGTAGAACAAAACGTAAATTCTTATATCCAGACGTGAGCTGCAAGCTGAGCAGATACGATTAGCACAAGTGGAATGCCGCTTATTTACAGCGGCTATCATAAACACACCATGTCAATTTGTTGCATAATATATGACAATTGCAGACTCGATGCAAAAAATGTCATAATTTAATTTAAACTAAACAATGGAAAATTGCTTTAAAATAATCTATTTAGAATGTTTAAATTCAGATAAACTATGTTGCTTCAAACAAATACATAAAAACACAAATATGTTTTCGGTGACAGCTATGAGGAGCTGGAAAAAATATATGAGGTAGTGTTTATCTATTTTATTTCTAGGCCTTTTTAAAAAAAATACTTAATGGTATAATTATTATTTATATATTTATCATCATGACGCATTGGAGAAACCTGTCAAGTCATGATGATTAAATTTGTAATAAAAAATAAATATATACATATCTATTTAATAATAAAAAAAATATATTGTAAATCTTCTACTGCAACGTGACATACGTCAGCCAAATGCGTTACAACTGGGTAAACACAACCAACAACTAATAAAGTAAATAGTAAGACAATATATTGAAATCTATTTGATTAATTATAAACATATGCCACTACATAGCTCCCGACATGTATTCGTGAGATAAGGAAAATCTAGGAAAACCTAATCTATGATGATCAGCCTAAATTATAATTATATAATAATAATAATATCTCAAGACACAATAAAAACAACAATAAAAAACACCAGTGCTCATTACTGTGAAATTTGAACCGGGTATTAATTACCTATTTAAACCACTGGTCTATTGTACTAGAGTGAATTAACATTCCAGATAGTTTCACTTTCAACAGCACTTATTTTACAATTTTACTATTCTAATATTTAGATTTCACTTATCTTCCTAATCCTCCATGGACTTCATTTCAGCTTTTTCCAGGGGAGCGTTTTTCTAATATTTCAATTTTATTAAGTCATAGTATTTCATTAAATGACATACATTTTTCTAGCCAAATTCATTCCCTTTTTGGAATCCACATCAAAAGCAATAAAATCGTGCCGTCGCAGTAAAGATTTTTAATAACAATATTACGACTCACAATAAGTGAGAATAGCACACAAAACTGAATTTTGAACAATATGAAAGTGTAAAAAACAATTATCCCTTCTCAGAAGTCAAAAATCCAAGTCAAAAGCAATAAAATCGTGTTGGCGCCGTCGCAGTGAGTGTTCCCACTGCGACGGCGCCGACACAACTTCATTGCTTTTGACGTGAATTTTTGACTTCTGAGAAGTGATAATCGTTTTTGCGCCTTCCTGTTGATCAAAATTTGGTTTGAATAAATTTTGATCTGCCCTCTCATATCAGAAGTCCATAGTAATACGTATATGGTATGGATAATTATCATATTTTAAAACATAGTACAATATCCAAATGCAGACAAACTATAATTCTTCTTTCGTTTATTTTCCCCTGAGAGATGATTAAGTTGGCTCAGTTTACATTTTACACTTTTTCATTAGGTTAGGTTTGGGTTTGAGTAGAAAACAGAAGTTTCGCAACTGTCAAATTGAGTTTCGTACACTTTAGAACAGCAAATAATTTCACTATCGCGTATCAGTTAAATTATATTTTCAGTAGTAGAAATATATAGTATACGTATCTACCGGTGAAAATATATTTGGACTTTTCTAGTGAAAATATAATTTCACTGAAAAATACTCATTCACTGTCACAATTGTATATCGTGTGTAAATACATAATTATAAGTATGTAAATGTATGGAAAAGTTGAATTTATGCAATTTTATTAGCATCTGCCAGATAAATTATATTTGCTCTGGTAAAAATATATATCTACCGGTGAAAATGTATTCCGATTCGATTTTACTGAAGTTATATATTTGAATTAGATCGAGTGTTTTTTCTAAATGACCCGAGAAATTCTAGTTTAGAATCAGGGACGTTATTTTAGTTATCATAACTTGGCCAATTAGTACCTAGTCGTTTTTTTAATATTTTGATTTCATAAAATAACATGCATTTTTCAGGCCAAATTCAAATCCTGATTGCCAAAATCTGATAATTAAGTTTTTGCCGCTTTTACGAAAATTGAAGAATCTGATACATTTTTATAGGACTGTAGAATATTTGCTTCAAAGGCAAAAATATTTTTTCGTAACATATTCTTTTTTATTATGTTATATTAACAACATTAAATCGATATTTAGATACAGTAATCCAAAAAGCTTCGGGAAGTAATAGGTTAATAATCCGTAATTATTTTTGGTCTATGTGATCTTAATAAAGACAAAAAAAAGTTTGCAATGTATTTTATGACGTTTCGTAGTATATTTGTGTGAGAAAGCAAGTAGTCGCTGGGCAATATTTTTGCAATGGTATGTAAAACAATAACAGGTATCGCAGAGATGTATATCTTTCACCAATTTACACATTCTAGTCTGCATTTAGATATTTTTAATATTTTCACAAATTTGTGTTTGAAAATTGGTGAAACTCCCAAATAAAAGGGAAAAGGATTATTGCGTATTCAAATAAAAAGGGTGTTGCAAAGCGAGTTAAGTCATAAGGTAAAAAAGGTAGATTCTACCCGTCCCGTGGATTACCATTAGCGAACGTAACTGGCATAAACTATCTGACCCGTTGGTTAAGTGTTAGTAATTAGTATGGAAATATGTTCCGTTATTATAATAGAGTTCTTGCCATAAATATTAACTGAACTTTAAACAATATGAATATATACATATGTTTTATTTAACGTTTCAATCATCAACTACGGTTTTCTCATCAGTTGTTGTGACACTGAACCGATAACCGTATCAAGAAATCTCATTCGCGTGAACCGAGTCTTATACAGATTATGTGTAGTAATATTTTATATCCATAAAAAACATTTCGAAACGTGATCGATTGGCTACCGGACTCTTATTATTATTGTTTTCGACGTCACGATTTTGAAAGTGCAAATGATTTGCTATAACAATCAACGCTCTGTATAAAAAGATCTACCACTCTTATCGCTTATACATATATTTATTCTTATAAATACTAATAAAACACTTCGACTGCCAACACCGCAATTTATCGCAAGGCCGCGAAGCATGAGCTCGAAAGCGATAAGTTATCAAATCACCAATAAAAAGTTGGGTATAGAATTAATTTATCGCAAATATTGCAACCATGATAACATACATATGTATATAGGTGCGTCAAAAAATTGTAATAGATTGTCAAGAACTGAAAAGCTCTCAGAATAAATCCAGAAATAATATCACACAAATCAGCAGCAACGCAGACATAATAAATACATCAATTTGGACACCCATTTTTTCGTAGTCTTAAAGCTTAGCTTTCGACTGATTTATATGTGGAGTCGTACAGATCGGATCGGCGATATTTTCGCAGACCTTGATTGAGATCTATACCGCCTCCTGCGAGTCAGGTATAAATCGTAAAGATGCATAAAAAACCTTCATTTATCACGCCGATGCCGGTGGCCCATTACCGATGCTAAAACGCATTCGTTATCCGCGAACTCATCTCCACGTATCGGATGATAAAGCAATCTAATCATGGAAATTTCAAATTGATTTGCGCATAACGGATCGCCGGGCAATACACCATAACGAAAGTGGACGTTCACCTCTAATTTTCGATACTTTTGTGGTGGTAATTTTTTTTATTAAATTACATGCATTAGTGGCGCGTAAGAGCGTTAATTATTTAAATTTGCGACGTAACAGCGGCTGTTACATAAACGAAGCTGCGGGAGAGATCTTTCGTTTTTTAGATTAGATAGGATCTTCGGAGACTTTGAGAGCAGCGGCGTCGTGGTTTAATCCACTTTGTCGTAGGAGAGATAGAGAAAGGAAGACAGCCGGCCGGCTGCGCGATTTTAGTAAATAATAAATCACAAAAGAGCGATCCAGGTCGCGGTGGTGTTCTTGTGAGAACACAGAGGGGCCGACCTACAATCGGATCGCGGTCATTGCAGATCTCTCGCTGGGGGCATCTCGGTCAGCGACGGGGCGGGCGACAAAGAAAGCGGCAGCTGAGAGACCACTTTCAGACCCTATTGTGACCCAGCTTCCATTCGGTCCCTTATTGATCTCTATGGTGCGAGCGGAGAGGAGGGCAGGTGTCTTCGGGCACACTTTCAACGAGACCATATGGCATCTCTGCGCGTTGGCCAAAGCACGATTCTTGCTCCAGATACCATCTTTCAAAAAGCTCAAGGCTTCTTAAACAATGGAGCTCCTGACAAAATTTACTAATATTTAAAAACAAAAGCTTAAATGATTGGATGAGTTTCATACCACCAATGAAATGTCATTCTCAATCGAAATTAGCAGTGTTATATTTATTCACATTTTTCAACAAATATTTTCGTGCCACAATATATTTCGTAGTACACGACCCCAATGCCAGCTATTACTGACATTGGGGTCACAGCTTTTAAAAAATCGAAGGGTTGTCATAACAATACAATATTTAATTAATTTTCGCTTTATTAGCAAACTAACATTTTTATACGGAGTAAAATTTATATTTTTTTTTTATAAAATATAAGACAATAATAAATAATCTTTTCACCATTTTTTGCATGTCACACAAGCATCTAACGCGTGAAATATGGTCGAGAAGTATTAATAAAAAGGCGCGAACCGGAGGAACAACCCTACCTAACTACGTTTTAGCCTTTGAGAAACAGAAATAGTTTTAGTCAAGTTCCACGCCAATTTAAATTTGTTATTAAAAATTGGGCGACGTTGAAAATACAGCTAATTTCGCAGCGTAACAGATTATGTAAAAGCCCCGTATGTGGCTCTTGGCATTACGTTCGCGTAGCGACTGAGCCCCGTATGTGGCGCGCAGCATAAAACGGTTTAATAAGAATCTGAATCCCAAGAGTTCAACAAGATCTTCAATATGACTTGTAGGCTATGAAGACGCAGTACTACAGCGATAACAAACACGTATATTTATTTATTAAAATTACGACCATCGTAACCTGACATGTAAACAAAGAGTACGATTTAATAAGAAATTACTTTAAGTGATATGTGCGTTTAAGTAAATACTTTGTTTCATAAAACGGATTGTCTGTGTGTTACAATAATAAAAATGAACATTAAATAAATATATTTATGTTCAATAAAAAATATTAGATTGAGCAACATTTTATTTGTTGTGCACTAAAACGAATGAATTGCGCATTAAGATATTACAAAATGAGCATTAAATTATATTCATACTATTAAAAATATAACTTCACTGTAACAGTTGCGTAACGCCAAATTGGTGTACAAAATCCAAACCTAACCTAACAAAAGTTCTGAAACGAATCTGAAAATCATATTAAATCTTAGTTTAATAGAAAAAATTAGTTCACACTACAAATCAAATATTGTGCAATTTAATATTTTTTTGTTGAAAATAGTTTTTTTAATGCTCATTTTTTAATATCTTATATATATATATGTATTATTACAATTTAATATATGTATGTGTTGCGAAAACCACAACAAGGCTAATGCATAGTTTATTTATTTTAATGCACATATTATTCGTTTCAGGTCAGATTATATATTTTTGGAGGGTCATTTTATTTTATTTTTTTCTCATTTAAATTGTCACTTCGACTTCGACTCCAGAGACCTGGTATTTGCACATGAAATTATCAACAAATTGATGCACCATATAGTAGTTGAACGGCCATTGCCAGTGAAGAGTTGGTAAGTGCTCCAATCCTAGCCTTTATAGGCAAGAACAGAGGACGTGACCGAGAACTATGCAACAACGTCAAAAAATGAATAGTCTCTGCAGAAATTTAACTATATGTTATACATTGCGTGCACCACTGACGTTACCGGTAACAAGGCCCTACGAGTCCAACCCTTCGGGAGGGCACCCAGCTTGTAACGGCCCTATCTCCCGTAGTACTAAAGATGTTATTGGATATATATTAGTTACTTTCCCGAGCGCTCAGGTCGGCCGGTATTCATCAAAGGCGGCAATAAGAACACCCAGTCATCGCAAAAATAGTGATGATTTTTTACATACTTATGCGAATCGATATTTCCATCATTTCTGGAATTACAAAATAAAGACACGTGCCTTATTAACCGAGATGTTTGAGCAAACACTGCAAATAAGCATTTTAAACATTATGCAGAAATTGACACGCTTCAGCATAAATTATGTGTTCATTTTTAATTGAACATTAGTAATATTAACTTTCAAAAATGATACTGGAATAAATCGTCTCCAATTATTTGATTGATACAAGAATACCAAGAAGTTTGGATAATAAAAAAATATGTTTGAGACCTTCGTGTAAATTTAGATGTGTGACAAGTTAAATATGATTGGAGTCATATATTTCACGTTAATTCTGATAACACGATAATTTTTATTTTAAAAGAGGAAAACCCTTTTTGTGACGAATTATTTGCTTTCTAAAGTTACAAATACAATTCTTTGTAAATTAAAAAATCTCGTAATCTTATCTTGTTGAATGTGAATATTTTCAGGCCAATTATTATACTGGCGATGGAAAATTATTCAGCACTTACCACCGTAATGATGAACTAGAATTCTATGTACAATTTAACGCTCCGCATCTGCATAATTATAGAGAACCACTCATTTCTATTAAAACATCAATCGAAGAGTAATTTGCGCTAAATACTAAAACGTTTTTCCTGTTCTTTAGAAAACCTCAATCGATGATGTGATCGACTGCGATGACGCGTAAGCAGGAGAGGTCCATTACGTCTGTCGAATATTTCCAAAGATCGACGACAAAAAAATCAATCTGCTTCGGCGCGAGAAGACGAGCGCAATTACAAGAATGGCTTTTTTATTAGTCGAACGAATTACGAAAGCGTATTAATCAAACGTTAGGTAACTGGAATTTTTCGTTCGATATGGCGGGCTTAACGGTAAAAGCGCACGGTTATGAGAGTTCATCTCGGATATGGTCAACGATCGTCCGCTTCCAAAGCGGGAGGGATTAACTCCCCCGCGCAGAGCATCTCGATGATATGTGCAAATCTTAGGAGAGATGCAATACACAATATAGACTACCTCCGCAAGATGTAAGGTATTGACCCAACTCGACGAATGACGAAACGCGGATTTCCCAATTGTCAGCGATGACCACTTTCCAACGGTCGATGAGTTGCTAAATCGTGGACCTAAAATGCCGGAAGACGCTCCTACAGCGGCATCCTTGAATCAGGACGGGAATGCGACTAAGCAGATCATCATCAGTCTCAATTGACTGCTGTGACATCGCGACGTTTATGGGAATTAAATTGTGCGTAGCAGCTGCTTATATCAGTCAGATACGTTGTGTCCAATGAGAATGCCGGAAAACAATACTAGAAAACAATAAAAATCACAACACACTCGTCCTCGCTTTTAGAGCCAATTAAGAGTCAAAAACACATCTACTAATTAACACGTATCAGGAAACTGCTTTAGAAGGACGTCCAAAAATCACATGAAATATGCGATGATTGCATTTTTTCGTCATAATTATAAAAACAAACGCATAAATTCCGAAGAGCGTTAGCGACGCTTTATAAAGGCATTAAACCATAATCGGCTTGAGGCTAGGAAGTCGACGAACTTCCGTCGCTTTATGTGGGTACGTTTACGTTTTAAGTGCATAAACAATTTTGCTGGCAAATGTGAAAAACTATATTGGATTATAACAACCCACGCGTAAACGCCCATATATCGGACGCGTAGCCTCAAATTTTTTTAAAGGAGGTTCGTGCTGATTTTCAATTTCGTAAAATTATTGACCAATATACAATTTATTATCAAGGCATTGAACTTTCAATAAACGACATTCGCCGTATTCGTGGATGTTTATACAGCGGCGATACACACAGGATTTCCGTACCACCAAAGAACACGGAATACCACTCACTCCGAGAGGTTTATTTATAATTTCGAATAACACTTCAACGTTTCAAGAGTCGGTTATGGGAAATTAATATAGGTAAATAACATTTTAATTATATGGCGTATGAATAGCGATTGACATTGCGCAACACGTGAGGTGCGCTATAATCACACGGAGCGGTATAGGTTTAAAATTCTCACATCATCAGATCTAAACAATTCTTCATTTTAATCGACTTGCCAACAAGAATGGATTACTTTTTCATATTCAAATCAGCAATATAATATAATATTCGCTGCCGACACAGTGTATTTCTATGAAGCATACTGATGAAATATTAACCCTTTACACTCCAAAGGCTTACTTACAAAAGTTAAAATCCATTTACAGTGAATTTGTGAATAATTATTTTTTAGGTAATACAAAATGTGAATATTATAAAATTAGATACTGGTCGATTTTATACCGGCCATCGTCACGTTTCCAAGCATACACTGAAGCAATTGGGTGCACGAGCAAAAGTAATGTTAACACTCGAGTAACGTGTCTTTTCGCCGCTTAAACATGATAACTTTATAATTAAAATAAATAAATAAAAAATCAAAAAATTATCGAAAGTTTTGACTTGTATTATGTAAAAATTATATTATCAGTGATTTTCAATCTGTGGGTAGCAGAAAAAAATAAAACCATAAAATTTGTTTTATTTCTAGTTTAAAAAATATTTATAAAGAACTGAATATTTTGAATCTCAACATAAATAAAATAAAATTTAAAAAATGCTTGTGATTATTTGACCGAAATACATTGATTTTGATTCAACGAAAAATTATGCATTGCGCGTTGGGTTCTCAAGAAAAATGGATATTATAAGATAATTTTTCGGTACAGTCGACTCCCCAAGAACACGGTAAATTGGAGACGTGCTATTTGGGTGTCCGAGCGAGCCGAAGGTTGGATATCTCACCACACGCGCCTAATTAGTATTGCGTAAAAATTTTCTAGTCCCCTAATTACAGAAACCCAAATAAGGGGGTCTACTTTACTTGCCTGTTATTATGATTGTATATTTTGTTGTGTTCATGGGGTGTTCACTGTTCTGACCAACGCTCACTCGCTGCCGCTTGTTGTTTTGTTACATAAATACGTTTCAAAGTGTGAACAGGTTAGATGCGAATCAGCGGGATTGAGTGAGCGTTTGTCAGAACAGTGAATTAATAACTCTCTGCAACGAATCTCCTCAAAAACTATAATTAATAATTGTATATAAATAAATAAATACATATTTTTTTAGAATAAATTTGACCCCAAAAAATTTTAGTACATACTTGTTTATTATCACGGCGCCACGCTCAAATTTGACAGTTGCGAAACTGTTCAAACCCAAACCTATTATAAAAAAATACTATTATTATATTAGTTTAGGTTAGGTTTGGGTTTGAACAGCAAATATACGTTTCGCAACTGTTAAATTTGACCGTATCGCCGTGATAATAAACTAGTATTAAACAAAATCAATGCAATTTGTCAACTAATCCTCAAAACCAGATTTTTATTTTGTTTATATCGAGTTTCAAAATATTCAGTTTCTTCGTAAATATTTTTTTAAACTAGAAATAAAACAAATTTTATGCTTTTAATTTTGATCTTATGCGATCCACAGATTGAAAATCATTATAACATATGTACAAGTCAAAACATTTGTGATTTTTTGGTTTTTAATGCCTTTTAATTAAAACTAATCATATTTTATTGTTATAACTGCGAAACATATATGATCCGTCGGTGAGTCTAGTGTTAAAATGACTTTTATGCATGCGCCAAATGTATTCGTTATACATGCGTAAGCGCGGCAGTGGCCGGTATAAAACCGACCAGTACCTTTATTTAAATGATTTTAGCTATTTGTTTCATTTCTATCAACATCAACTAAAATTGAAGCATAATAATTATCTGTACTGTCGCTTATCGCACTTAATTTCTTCGAAGGAACTATATGTGCTATAATTGAATGGCCAACCATAGAATTGAGGGTTTATGAAATGTGCTCATATTGCTTCGCATTCCGCTGTGACATTACGCAATTATAATTCGACAGAATCTCTTTGCGATACGCAGTTCTCATTACCCATGTTTATATTTGTCTTGTCATCGTCAAAGCTAGAAAAGAGTGGACTTCGAATGTCGTGCTTTTAAAGCACGACAAATCAAATTAGATAACAATGCATTAGGTTAATTGTGCGATGACATTATCAGACTAAGCACTCGACACGATTTTATAACTTGCAGAAAAGTTTTTTTAAAAAACGGATTTTTTTCGCAAAAATAAATTAAACTAAGCCATTTTACCGATGGTGAATTATTGTTGTAGCCATACTTCAATCTCTCAGACTTTCGGTAAGAACTGTTGCTGGAAGTGTTGAGCACATTGTGAGTAACATCAATAGACAATTTAGTAGTAGATAAAATGATTTCGAAAGATTTCCATGGCTTCTCTAGTCAATATTTTTTTACAAATTCCAGATGTTTTTGGTCGTAAAAAAAAAATTTGTCTGTTCTTTAATCGTCAAAACGAAAAAATAACAAAATATCGCTAAACTATTTACATGGGAGTTTAAGGGGTTTACATTAAGTTGTTATAATGATCGCAAAAAATGAAGTACGTTATTGGATGTGACGCAATCATATCTCAATCGAGCCAAAGTGCCGACAATCTTTCAACTCTACCGAAAAACTATCAAGGCGCAAAATCAATACGATCGGCAATGATGACCTAACGTTCGTGTTTGATTCCAGTCAATAATGAAGATCAAACATCTGACCGGCCGATGTTTGCGTCGATAGATAGATAGATACACACACACAATAATAATAGCGCAAACAGGTTTCGCGTCCGCGCGTTTAACACACTTACTGGCACGGTGACATGTCTCGGACCAAAACACTGTTTTTTAGTCTGTGTTTTTGCCAAACAAAGCCGCGGCAACAACGACCGTGCAGCTTTGTTCAATATTTGCCCAAGCGACGCTCGATTTGCATACGGCTTGCGCAAACATTCGACCGAGCGAAGAATCCGAATAATGGAAGGAAAAATTCTCGGGTCCTGGCCGCGGAGACAATGGCGCTAATCGAGAGAATTCGCGATAAGATCGAGGCTGCGTTAGATAGCCGCGTACGATGTTAATTAAGAAACGCGCCGAGAGCATATTATTCCCCCTTTGTTCTGTCAATTGCCCGCCGGAACGACGGCGGCTGTCTTCTTTCGTTTTTACGATTCGAAACTAACTGTCTTCGAGTATCGAGTGTGTGCTTTTCACGCCGATGGAAATAGCGCACGGGGCGGATGTCGTCGGCTTTCGTGGCGACGCTCTGTTCGCTATTATCCGGACCGGAAAAGAGCTAAGGATGCACAATTCAAGTAAAATATCAACACCCGAACACTGGATGAAAAGTTCAAGACGTTCGAACCGATCTCCGTTCCGATAGTAGGTCGTCTCGAATGGTGAAATGCCAACTTAAACGATGAACTTTTTTTTCTGCGCTAGTTGAGTAATAAACAGTGCAACGATTTAATCAAGCCAATCGGTTTAGCGTCACACATCAAACCAATTATGTCCATGCAATCTAGTAACGACTCTCGGCATTAACATATCAAATATGAGATTATTAACCCATTTAGGGAAATTGCACAGCGTCCTTTTTATATAACGACTTTATAACGACGCGACAAATGCTCTCATTGAGGCACGCACTTACTTAAAGCGACATGCAAATGTATGTACTAGTTTTCTAGTTAAAGAACACCCCCTAAACAATTTCAATTTCAAGGGTAAACAATGAGCACGTCATCAGACGAATGGAATACCATAATGAACTTTAGGAAGTGATTCCATTTTAGCAGTTGTCAATAAAATTTAAATAGCCATTTATATCATTTTTATTTTTGCGGATTGTCCTGGGAATATTATTATACAAAATCACACCTACGTATAATATTCCCCTGGCCGTACTTGTTTTCTTATACCTAACTATCCTTAAAATTTAAATTACAGGCGGCCCTCGACTTTCGCACAATTCGCACATTTAAAAAAACAATTTTTTTAATTTTTTTTTTAAAAAACGTTTTGATAGGTGAATCTTTTGCTTCAATCGGACCTTCGTATGTTACAAACAGGTCTACGATATGTTCAATTTTGCAAAATAAAAATATAAATAAAGAATACGTTCAAAATTGTGGAAAATGATAAATAATTCCACAATCTTTAATGATATGTTTCCAAAAAAACACAGCAAAAAAAAAACATGGATGAAATGGAAAATCTTTGTCATCGTAGATCGATGACCAACATCAAAAAGATGTCCCTCTGAGTATTTCAATTATTCAAGCAAAAGCTTAGTTTGCACAAAGATTGGAATGATAGATTAAAAAAATATTTTAACACAATTTTTCAAGCAAGTAACGGTTGGTTTTACAATTTTAAAATGAGGTATTCTTTTCATAATATGAAATTTACTGGAGAATCGGCTGATGCGGATAAAGATGCTGCAAAAGAATTTATTTCCTAATTATCCAAAATTATTGAAGATGGAGAATATTCCTCTAGCCAAATATTTAATGTAGATGAGACAGGTTTATTTTGGAAAAATCTTTAACAATGAAAAATATTAATGAAGCCTTCACGCACCTTGACAAGTTTTTAAATATTATGGAAGATTGTAATGTAAACGGAGAACGCATATCTCAAGTGCGTGGGGCGATCAATAAAAACATAGCATGTTATAAAATACTATATGAAGAAAAGAAAAAGAATAGTGGAAAACATTTAATCCTTGATAACTTTTCAAAGGAAACACCCGCAAACCCCACTTAAACGTGTCTCTTAAACGCCTCTTAAACATCTTATATTTACTTGATAAATAAATATTTTAAAAAACACAATTTCAATTATTTTTACTTTCCTCAACTTTCGTACATTCAATATTCGCACACATTTTCAGGAACCAATTATGTGCGAAAGTCGAGGGCCGCCTGTGCTCTGGTAACATATTATTTTCTAACTTATATATAAATACTAATACATTAATCTTCAATATTTCTTGAATATACGAAAGTTGCATGCATCCCTCCCTGGGGTCAATTATTGCATTTTATTATATTATTATACTACATCAGCTGCGATTGAATTAATTCAGCAAAATTGATGGAACATTTTAAATAAACAATTTCATCAAATTTATTGTACATATGTATATAGCTAATAAAATGTTTGGAAGGAATTTTATGTACACAAAGATCGGATCCCTATCGGCGTTTGTTTTGTGCAGATTTGCATATAAACAAATAATTAGAGATAAATTACTCGATGTCGAATTATTAAACTAATTGAAATAAAATCTTTGCGTCTTGAAACGCAGACCTGTTTTTGAGATAAGCGTTAAACGATAATAAATGGTGGGTCTTTGTAACATTTTGTTTTGCTCAACGAACGAATTCTGCGAATTTCGGTCATAGTAGACACCGTCGATAAACATTATATTTACAAATGTTTTTCGAAGGCGTAAAAATATTTTTTTGTTTGAGAAGAAGCGTCTCATTGTCTCAAACAAAAGACGCAAAAAGGATCATGGATTTCGGAGCGGCAAATTGTTACATTCTAATATTTTTTCAAAATAGTATTAACGAATATTCAATTGAGAGCCCTAGTTTCCAGTCAAGACCTTACATATTACGCTATTCCGACCTTATGGCATGGTAGTCTAAGAATTCATTCGATTGATAACACAGCTTGTTGAAGATCAACGTTTTGATCAGGATAGATCGTGGGAATAAGAACGTACATATATTAAAAAGCTGGTTTTCTGACTGAGGAATGTTTGAAAAAGGCATGTAGATAGATACGAATCTATTTAAACAACTACCAAAATACGTGTGGTTATCAAAGCATGAACAATGCAAATTATGATGGAGAAACATGTGATAGTTGAGGGTTTTCCAAAGAGGAGTATTCCTAGATTACGACCAGGGAGACAAAGGAGACTTCCTGAAACCTTCGGCGACCACGCAGCCGCGACCTTCGCCGACACGGTGGCCACAACCAAGGCGTTCTCGTAACGATTATGTAATTAATTATATCGACGCCCACCCGCCCATCCGCTGGAAAACAATACAGGAGACACGTCGACCAAAGGAAAAGAAACGACGCGACCTGAGAAAATCGCTCCGGACAGAACCGAAGACCATTTACAGAGCGCGTGTCATGTGTTTAAGCTCAAATCCTCAATGTCTCTCATCGATCAAACGGTGCCATCGTGTAAAACAATCTACTTACGGATTGAAAGCGACTCTAGATCGAAGTTTATGGACTTCTAGCATGTCTAGAAACGAACAAGTAGGACTTTGAAAGTTACCATTAACATAATTTAAGCAACTCATGTCATCGAGTAAGGACTGGAGGAAATTGCTCCAAACTTCGTCACGAATATTTACACGAATCAATTACACGTGACTCGTGCAAGATGGCGAAAAGCACGTGCTCCTTGTGCGGTTGGATGCTCCCATGAGGTCAGCTCGAAGCGTCCCAGACGAGGTCACCGACGACACGCGAAACTGTCAAAAAACACCATAGACCCACGCGGCGACGAAAGGACGACGACCGTGGGAAGAAGACACTTTCCTTGGCAATGTCGAATACGTCATCGGAAGCGCCGTAAACATTACATATACTGTAGTACATGGGCGTTTGGATAGTCGTCTTTCAGTTAAAAAGACCCACGAGTGCGATATCTGCGCGTTATCTGCGTTTCAGATAAGAGTACGTAAACATAATAAAGTGGCAAGGAATGCGTTGGTTAAATAGTGGCGATATGAGATGTCTGTGTGCAGAAGTTCAGCCAGTCGCCGGTCTGGTATGGTTAGAAGAAAAACGGCAGCTTCCGAGTTCAGGTTTCATTTCACTCGAACGGGTATATGCCACCGCGATATAAGACCGCATGCCAACGTTCTGGTTCTCTGTGCAATTATCGACTAACGCAATTTTACATAACAGCCATTATCGACTGTGAAAGAGAAGAGAAAAAACGGCGCTTTTAACCTTTGCGGAGACATGGCGAACGTGACGCGAAATCTAAAAAACAACACTGCCTACCAAAATACCGACTTTTGTGACATTTTCTAGTTTAAGCAACGCCTGGGACATATAACTAGCCCACGAAGATTTTTGGAAAGTAAACTGCAAAAAAAAAATTTATGAGATTTCTCAGAAATGCATGGATTGAGTTGAGATCTCAAAAAAAGTACTGGATGGTTTATTTTTAGGCGGAACTCGACATGGAATTCTGGTACACAAAACTACAACAAAGTAAACGTCTAAATATATTTTCTTTAAAATCATTTTTATTAAAAATAATGTTTTCTGAGCGACCTCTTGATTATTGAATAACAAGGTGCAACAAGAATTCTGCTACAAACATAAAACAAATCGATTTACATATATGTATGTAGAATTGCATCATATTTTTTTTCCAATAAAGTTATTTTTGGTAAAGCTAATATAATCTTGTTTCAAAATAACAGCTATACAAAACATCATAATATTTTTACATTGTATAGTAAATTATAACAAAAAATCTGTGTTGATTGCGTTAACACATTACGGTCAGCAATTGTACAAAACTTTGAATGAATATATTTTTATGTTTTTTACATTTTTTTCATCTTACAAAAATAATTATAAATATTTAAATATATAATTTTTCTTACGTTCGAACGATATTTTTGCAAGCTTGAGGTAAATAATTTAGGCAAAAAATAAAGTTTCGCTATCACGCGAAATTGCGTGAATAGACCGCAATGTATTTTTTTATAATTATTACACAATATGGTATTTTTTAAAACCATTTTTGAGGGTCAGAGTTATATCGTCAACGAATTCGAATAACTCTCCGCAACGAATCTACTTAAAAGGAGGATTGTATGAATTGGCAACAAGATTTACCCTATTTAATAAATCAATTATTAAATTTTGAATACTATGACAAACACATAGAAAGCGTACAATAACTAGTTACACATTTCATATATTATTTTGAGTATACTGTAACTAGTGATTTAACAGTGCATACATTGACTAGGTAATGTACGCATTTTCGAAATTCACGGCTAAAAGGGTTAATTATATAAGGTAATGCTTAGTACATTTTGAACTTATTTAAATATAATTGTTGGCTCCGTGTAAAAGTATAAAAAGTAAAAATTGATGTTATTAAAAATTCTGACAGAATTTAAATCAAATTTGGGTCAGAATAAAATCATATCTCGATCAGAATTTTATTAACGGTCATTTTTATTTTGTTCGTGAACAGAATAAACTTAAAACGGTCAGAATAAAAATATAAGACGATCATGGGAATTAAAAAATATTATAACATTTATAAATATAAATATACAATAAATTGTTTATTTTAGAAATATTTTATAAAATATCTCGCTTGCATCTAAGTTGTTGCACAGGTTAGGTCCGAGTGAGTGAACATTGGTCAGAACAGTCAACACCCCGTGAATAACTCTCAACGAATCTATTTAATTGTATGTAGGTGAGAAGGTATTTAAGAAAGTTAGAACGAAGCGGGAATAACGACAGAGCGGCTGAGAGCACGCTTGGATTGACATCTGACAATATTGCGAACTCAACTAAATAAGTTGGCTGAATAAATACTGAATGAAAAAAAAATTCTTACCATTTAATATAAATTCTGACCCGAAAAATGCTTTAATAAAATATGTATATAATTTAAGATAATGCACAAATTAAATTATTTTATTGACAAAAATGTGCAATCCGATTTTGAGAAAAGCTTTTTGATTATAAAAACGCTGTTTTTGAGATAAAATTTGTTTTCAATTTGTGAAAATATTTTTGCACAAATACACTTGAACATGTTATATTGATTATACAATTTTATTCGTTTCAAGTCATATTTATAGTAATGAGCGATGGAATTCGTTAATACGTCTTTTTTTTGAAAAAAAAGATAAAATAGAAAAAACCTTCCACTAATTTGAACAATAAACATTCTGTTACTTAATGGAAATATATGCGCGTATTTGTTTAATAATATAATTATTTATTTATCAACCTGACTATAATATACAAATGTCCTTCAATTAACTTGGTAGTAATTTGAAATGCAAATCATTTACTCAATTTTATGTAGAAAATGTGCAAGTAAATAATTAAGATTTTCAATGACGTATACATAAAAGTGTACTTCGTCTAAAAACATCTGAGAATACAAAGGCACCGAGTGCATTCAACAGACAATCAACAGCTACTAAGTAACTAGTATATAACACTCGACTCCAGGTCTTTCTGCTTGTAATATTCGATAGATAAAATTGTTAAAGTTATACGTATATTGTTTTCATGTGTTAAATTACTACTTTCAAGAAATTTCAAAAGTTGCACTGCACGTATTACATTATTACGTAGATGAAAACCAAAATATAAACAGATGATATGAAAAACGTTGAACGTCAAAAACGATGAGTTAATAGGGAATTGATAGTTGGCTATAAACTCATTTTAAACGACGTTCAAGTTTAAAAAATAAATAAATTTGCGCAATAATGCACAACAAATCGGCTATTATGACCGGATTTTATTTTGTTCTCGTCGTCGTATTCCCACGTAACGGTCGCAAAGCACAACAAACATTTGTATTTGTAACGGACGGTTCGAGGGGTTAAGGTTTTTTAAATCGGATACTTTAAAAGTTTTATGCTTGCGTTTTCACCTGGCGAAAGGGGTCTGCTCGACGAAGTAGACGTCGGAGATGGGCCCGGGGCGGAGCAGCGAGTCGAGGAGGTCGGGCCGCAATCGCAACAGCCCGGCCGAAGCCGACGTCATGTCTGAAGATGCACAACAAACTCACAACACAACGGCCGACGAGAACGACGGATTACCGCGCACAACCGTACAGCGCGAGAGCTGCGACCACTCTACGATCGGCGTGCACGCCCCACCGATCGGCGTGCGCGAACGATTCGATTCCGTCGAAACCGATCTAGCGGCGGCCATCGACTCTAACATCAACAAAAATGTTTTTTCTGCGGTGGGGTTATATCGAACGATTATTTTTAAAATACTATTTATATCTAATCGAACTTTCTCTAAACAAAACGGAACAATACATTATATGAAAAGAAGCAGACTAGATGCTAGAGCACCCTTAACCAATTAATTCAAATTTATATCTTCTTTTTAACAAAAATAATATTAGATTAATTTGCTTACATATTTAATTTTTACAAAAATTATGTTTTACTTCGGAAAAAATAAATGGTTTTAATTAAGCATAGCATCTAAATCTGCCAACAAACAAGGTTCAACAATCAAGGGATGGTAAGCCAAACTATTGACCAATTGCATATTTTCTAGTTTAATTATTGTACACGGACTGCATACTAACTCATTTAAAATAAAAAAAAAACACAAAATCATTGCGAATATAACCGAGATGATTAACATGATTGGTATTGGCGACCGAATATACATAGATTGAGCCGCTGCGGTAGTATTTTTATTGAATATAATTTAAGTTACACGTTAAAATATATTATGACCGATAAACGGTGCACAAGACACGCACCAGCCCTACGAGCCCGCCAAGTTTACGCCATAATAAAACCTAAATAAATATATATAAATAGGCCCTCACAGTACTCTCCCCTACCAATTTATAACTGTGGAATTTAACAAGGAAGAGAGAAGGGGTACTTTGGCGTTGCTGCTATATACACGGTGAGATTGGTGGAGCTGGTTTAGAAAAAAAATTAAACGCTGGAAGCACAAAGGTAACAAAGTCGCGACGTATGGTATGGTGAAAAGCGACGACAGGTGGCGCGCGCGGCGTTGTGGTGGCGCGAGTCCCAACTATCCGATGACAGCTTGGTGCGCGCGGGCTCAACTATCCGATGACAAATGGCGAGCGCGGCGGTGTTTGTCGGTGGGGGCGCAGGCTCACTTTTAGGCCTCTGGAGACACATATAGGGCTCCACGAGGCGCAAGGGTACAGCCTCCAGCGGTGCGTGGCGTACTTCGCTTCTAGCATCGTGGAACCAGTGTAGATACGGGTGGCGCGTAGAGCTCTAAGGGGTGCGATCAGAACGCGCATGTTCGGGAGCGCATTGGGGGCCCAGAGGTGCGTCGGTGTAGCTTCATGGTGCGCGAGCGCAAGGCCCCGGACATGCGTTAGCGGCTCTGAGTCGCGTGGGTACAGCCCTATGGATGCGCGTCGGGTCACACGTGATCCGGCTTGGCTTAATTTGCAGCGGCACATTGGCGGCTTCTCACTGAAGGCCCGTAGCGGCGCTGGAAACTTCCTGGGTCACGTGGTCAGCGCCGGTGGCTGTCAATTGGGATAACTGTTAGAGGGGGTGCAGATCCATCGTTTCGGTGTTCCACCAGATCAAGTCCGAATCCATGAAATCTCTGGCGGCAAATGGTTCTGCAGCGACTCAGATTATGCGGAACTGTGTCGGCCATATTGTATATTGATACCATGTGCTCCCAAGTGAATCACGTCGGTGTTTTTATACAACCATAAATAGAACTGCGTTGTTTATTTTTCGCAATTAAAGCCTCCATAATTAATGCTTGTACCTTATTTTATGAAAATAAAAAAATCGTAAATATATCACCTGTAAAAATATGCACTGTGTTAAGAATATTTTTTCTCCAAATTCACAGTGAAATCTGTTCTAGAAAAGTACTGTTCTTGAACATATTTACTATTTGGTTATTATTAACACTAAGGAAGTATCTACATTCTATTAACTAAATTTTGACGAACTCTATAAAAATAGGGTTAATAAATTTAAAAATAGATAAATACCGTCCTTTTTTATTTACCCTTTATCGGCAGGAAGCCAAAATTTGTCACTTTCCTTTGCATTATTCTACATTCCAAAAATTGCCAGCAAGTACATAGTAAAGTGCGCAATAATATTAAAATTTAATGTAAATTCTTTGTAGGATTGGAGAAATATTATACACAAACTTTTGAGTGGCTATGGTGATATAACCCAATTTGTAGGTTTAATCTACATTTTTTATTAGTAAAATATATTATTTATTTCAAATTTGTTTTTATTATTATACATATATATTTTGGCGGATGGATGGCGACAGGTGGCAATTATACACAGATTGAATCGTTGCAGAAGTATTTTTATTAAAGAGGTTATAATAGTTTACGTGTTTGTTATTGAAATGCAAGTGAACGGTGGATGAGGTACTATCGGCCGTTGTCTTTCCGTCGAGGTCCACCAAAGAACGTGTTGCCCTCCGCCGCCATCACGCCAGTTTCACCAGAGTGATGTCAAGTATTAACCATAATGAATAAACAAATAACTAAATAGATAACCTCCCACAATATTCATTGGAGAATTAGCTCGATTTACCCAAAAATACCGTGGTATTACAAGTAATAATTACGGACTTATACCCAGGGACGTCATTTTAACTTTTCCAGGGGAGGGGCAAAAGTTTATTTAATATTTAGATTTTATTAAGATCTCTAATATTTCATTAAATAACATGCACTTACTGGCGAAAGTGGTGAACCCATAGGTGCTCCTTCGACTTGTTTGTAGAAATCCCCTTTATAAATAAAATATGTGGAGTTGAGATAATGTTTTGTTAACTATCGTTTTGTTAAGGTCGGAAGAACCCTAATGAAGCATGATAACAGAATTATTTTCCAATCCGAAAACAAAATTGGTTCAATGCTTCCAAAGATCATTTAAAAAATGAATCTCAAGGTGTATATAAAATCCCGTGTGCAGATTGCGAAAAAAATTACATTGGACAATCTAAGGCCGGTTTCACACATGACGGATGGATTTGCCCGACACCAGGCCGTCGTCGTGTAGTGGGGGTGGTGTTGTATGGGCAGCGTCGGGCCGGCGTCGGATGGATTCGTCCGGCACGTCTGAAATGGTCAGTACTAGCCCATACAACACCACCCCCACTACACGGCGCCGGCCCGGTCCCGGGCGAATCCATCCGGCACGTGTGAAACCGACCTAATAGACGCATTGCAAACCGAGAAAATGAACATAAAAATTATGTAAAAAATTCAATAGTAATTCTACTCTGGCAGAACAGTTTCATAGAAGACTATACTAGAGATTGTAAATATAATCACGTGTAACGGCTAAAGTTCTAGTGCGTATGTGCGACAAATTCTACTCGCTACGAACAGGGCGCATGCGTATCGACTACGCATGCGCCCTGTTCTCTCGATTTTCTCGCGTTTCATAATTACGTAAATTAAAAAAATGAATAAGTGATAAAAATATTTAATTTTTAGAATCTTATTACAATCCCAAGGCATGCGCTGTATCTAACGCATGTATGGACCGCATGCCACTGATACATATGTATATCAATGGTGTGCCGTCCATATATGCGGTCGATTCAAAACGCCACCAGCATGCACGGTTGATCTACTATAAACACGAGCGAATATAAACACGATCACATGATCGGCTGAGTCACTCGCAATCAACCGTTCATGCTGGTGGCGTTTTGAATCTACCGTATCTATGGATGGCACGCCACTGATATATATATATATATATAGGTATTTTCGGATTGTTCCCGTATAGTTTTTTGTCGTGATATTTCGGCTGGATCACACCAGCCATCGTCGAACAAATTTGCTGCGTCGATTTTTGTTTTCTATTCCTTTTGTCTGAACGTAGCACATCGGTGGCGGTCTTGTTCGTGGTTATATTTTTCCGAACGTGGCGCATTGAGATGGTCGTGCTGTTCTTCAGACTTTTGGCCTTTGTGTTTGAACGTGGCGCGTCGAGATTATTTTCGGAGGGGGTTGCTTGGTCTTGGACATGGCACGCCAATGAAGCCATGCTCCTTGTTACGCGTGAATTTGTTTTTTGAGCTGGTCTTCTGGCTGATCTTTCCGTGTCGCATGTGTCTTGTGCTTGTCTTGTATACATCGTTCACTTCCTTAGGGGGGACACCGGTAACTTGCTTCGTCACTTTTCTGTTCCCTAATAGGGGTTTCCAGGCTGGTGTAAGTCGTTGGGCGTCGTCTTGGGTTTAGGTTGTTGGATCGTCTCAATTTGGATGACTTCTCGGATGACACGGTGCCTTTCATTATTTAACTTTGTGTTATTGAAGGCGATTTTGTGTCCCTCCATGAGTGTGTAGTGAGCCAGGGAAGAGTTTGTTTTTGTTTTAGACCGAACCAATGTGTTCGTTTACTTGTGTGGAGGTGCATCTGTTTGTTTTCCCAATGTATGTTTATCGCAGTCATTGCAGGGGATCTCGTACTCATTGTTCTTCTAACTTGATTCGGTCCTTGACGTTGCTTTTGAGTTAAGAGGTTAGTGTTAGCAATTGATAACCACTTTGATTTACCGTAAAATCAGGCAAAATTATCACTATTAGTATACAAATTGATTTAGTGCTCATTTAGGTAAATGTAATTTTTGGTACATATGTTTGGCCCAATTATATCCATCAATAAGCTTGTATTTTTCTATCAAAACAAGTCAGGACCAACCATCAGCGTACCCTGCATTGTGCATAACTCAAGTCAAATTAAGAACATAGTTCCTTGAAGTTGCCTTTCTATGATATTTAGCAGACTATATTTCTCTTCACGTAAGACTTTTTCAGTGCGTGGAAAAATTCATCGCAATTCCATCGCCACGAGTTGGATATTGAACAACTTTATCATTCAATCCACTTTTATATTTTAAGATAGTAGGCAGCATTTTGATATTTACTCGAAAACCTCTAATGGAAACATTTCGTTCACTAAATTAATTATTCCTTCGACTTCTTTCTCGCTGAGTCTCTCTTCACTTTCTTGTATCATCTGAAACAATATATTCATTAGCATTAACTATATTTTTTGATCGGTAATTTTAAGGAACACACCAATTGTATATCGAGTGGAGATCGGGGAAGATTATTAACTAATATGAGTTTCTCCGATTTTGTCAGTTTGTATGATTTGATGCCATCCATAAATTTTTCTATTCGCTCTTTGCTCTGATTTTTGCTTTCAGTCTCTTGAAGATAACGCAGAGTCTATAAAAATAACTTTAAAATTTAAGTTTAATTAAAAAAAATTGACGTCAGCAAAGAAATTAAAATTACTTCGTAGGTTACGGTGGCTAAGGAGCCTTCCATTTTAAATTTTTTGTTTTCTTTGGAGTCTTTGATCTCTTGCAGAACCAACATAACCTCATAATTGCAGAGCGATGCAGAATTAGCGTTGATTCTGAAAATCAAGTTATAAAACATTTTAATTGTATTTTTATATTTTAGATTTTAAAGGTAAAAGCACTTTTTGAGTTAACTGAATTGAAATATGCTTTTTTTATTAATTTATGTTAGGAAATGGTTGCCAGGCTAACAAAATTTTAAATAAAAACTTTTACCGTTGAACTAATGCCATTTAAAAAAATGATTTGACAACTTCTTTACCATAGTAAAACATAGTTCATACTTTTACATATAGTACATATTTTTTAAATCTTTAAATTTCTGTTTTTCGATGAACAATTTGTAAAGAACATAAAAGACGTATTATTAATATTTCTTTTGTTGAAAACATAAGATATATAAGCTGAAATAGCTCATTATTAGAAAACTTTCAATACCTAATATGTAGGACCTAGCTCGATTTTTTAATTAATCATCACAATATTCATCCGTTGGATTAAGAAAATCTAGGTAAGCCTAATCTGTGATGATCGATTGTAATTATAATTATATAATAATCACTAATTCAAATCTCCCAGACGCGATAAAATTTAAAAACACTAAGGTCCATATGGGATTCAAACCCAAGTCTTTCAGTTCGATAGTCAGTTCCAATTGCAGCTATTAGCCCATCATGGCAATCAAACCAAAATTAATTAATTTTTGTATACATATTTATCTTTTTATAATGCATACTGTCGAGCAATGCATATTTTCGTTTCCAGATAGTTAATTGTAATTTATGTGAAAAATAAATTTGTTCAAATAATTAAAAAAAAAAATTAATATGACTATTGTGTGAATGTACCTTTACCTCAGTTAGCATAACTTTGACCTTGAATAATTATATTATTAAAATCACTGTATTAATAATTATCATGCATTTTTACTGTTTGAAATTGAATCGCCATACACCAAAAATTTTTAGCCATGATGCGTTTAGGCCTGTTATACCAGCAAGCGGTAGTACACATCCTGTACATGTCGGTTGGAGGTAAATGCATCACAACGACCGCTTGGAACCTTTACAAATGCAAGTGCTATTGTATTATATCGATAAATACAGCATGTTGAAATGCGAAATGACAAGTACCAGGTTGTCAAATCGCCAACCCGTTAAACCTCGGTAAACGGTCACACAATGCAAACGTTCTAATAATAAAACGGACATAAAAAAATTCAATTGCACCCCCAAATATTTAAAAATGGCTGTTGCAGCGAAAAGGAGCGAGCAATTAACCTCTCCCAGATACATCAAGCATATAAATTCTCTACTGCCCTCACTTTCAATCAGAACTCACTTGTTAGCACTTCATTAAACCCTTCCTGGTCATGCCTGAGTTCATTCGGAAATTTGTATTTTGTGAATTCTCATCTCAAAAATCTGCAAATTTATTGATAAATTTATCATAGCATTTTTATTGTTTAAAATTAAATTTTTACAAATACTTTTAAATTTTTTACAGCGGCTTCATAGGAAAGAGGGGGCTTGTGCAAAGAGTTTTTGAAGCATTTTTAAAAAAGTATTGTGACCGGGAAGTGGTTAAGAACTTCCACGTTATATCCCTAATTTGGATCACAAGAGACTTCTTCTAAACTCCGACAGACAGGGGAGATGGAGAAAGCAGCTACTTCCCACTTCACGTCGGGTCCAGCTAATCTAGAGTCCAACCCAATCTTCGGAGATGATTGGATTTTTCAGACGCAGATGCGACACAAGGACTTCAAGGGTATATAACAATAATTATACTAGCTGTACATCATTCAAAATTGTTGCACAATAATAATTTATAATTAAAAATTATTAATTGCTGTATTTTTAGCAGAAAAGTGTCTATATTGACAATGCAATTTTTTATTTTGCAGCTTAAAAACAATCAAACAAAATATAGAATTCTATAAAGATTCAGAAAAATGAATAAAAAATTTCAAGTAATCTCAAAATATATTTTTTTTTTGATTTTTTATCGTTTTAAGAATTATTAGAATTGTAAAATATTTACTATTGAGCAATTTCACGAATGCCTTTTGGAGAATTCACAAAAATATGATTAATGAGCAAATGTTTACGATTGTATTTAAGCTTTAATTTTTTTTTAAATATATTTTAGTCATCAATTAAATTTACATTATAATACTCGAAAAATTTCAGTCAACACGATAACATAGCATATAATTATATGGAAGATCAGAATGAATGATAATTATCTTCTCGGATTAGATTTTTTATTTATATTTTTACTTATTTCGTGAATAATTAAAATCAAGCTAGGATGTGCAAGTATGGTATGAACGACACTCTTTATGAGGTAAGCGTGACTCCGAGTACTAATATCAAATATATAATTTTAACAATTTCATTCAAGTTTCGTATTTCATTGATAATTCAAGTGTATGGACATAATTATATACTTTCAATGTAAGAAAAGCATTGGCTGCGACTAATATGTACATATTTACAAATCGAAACATATCAAATTTTGTATGTATATAAATTTAAAAAAAACGAAAGTTAATAAAAAATAATAAATTAATCCTAGAAATTTGTTCAAAATTAAATTTTAGAATAAAATTAAATAAATATTTATATATACTATCTAGTGGAACTAAAACTATACATAGCAAAAGCACGTGGGTGAAATTGTATAACTTTCGTTTTTTTTATGTCAATATGTCATTATTTTTAGGTTAAATTTATATTCATAGTAAGAAACGTAAATGAGAGCAATATTTTTATGAGGTCGAATTTGTCGATAGTTCGACCTTACATTTCCATAACGGCGTTGCAATCGAAAGCGAGCGTGAATAACTTAACCGCCAAAATTCACGGCTGCCAAGGACGAAGCACATGTGTGCGCGTGTTGCCAGCGCGTTAATATACGGACGCGCTCGAAATATTTCACAAGCGTGGGTTTGCGAACGGCATCAAATTACGCACTTACAGACAAAGAAATTTCAAAAGATGTAAAAATATACTGACTGTCCTTAGAAATTATCAAATTTATTTTGAATTGTTGACTTTTTTCGCAATGTACTATTTTATTAGTATTCATTGGTGTGTCCAGCGGTATATTTCTTATTTATTTTAATAAAACAATTATTATACTTGTAAAAATATAAAGACAGAGTTTGCCAACCTTTTTAAATTTAAAAAAATCACTGAAATTATCGCGTATTTTAATATTGAAATTAAAACAATTAAGATACTTACATTTAATATTTATCATTTTTAATATCCATGTAGTAATGTCTAAATCTTTAAATGGATTTATTTATTTCATCTACTTGTAGTTGTTCAAGTGCTGACGTTCACATTTAAATAATGTATTGTTAAATCCTATAAACCAGCATACCTTGAATAAAATTTCAGTTTCATAATACACGTTTAAAGCAAGCCGCGTTATTTTATTGATTTTTAAAAAAAAGTTGTAAAATTAAGTAATCTGTATAGTTAATGACTAAAGTAACCAAAATGATCAATTTGCACGGCTTAGTGACACTTTTCTCTTTAAGCACAAAGATGGTTTCATGAAACATATTTATGAAAATATACAAGCCTGCCCAAGTATACCTCAAAACTTAAAAAAAATACAGTTATTAGTGATAGAATATTACACGTATTCAATGCGTTATAAAGATTTTTTCAAGTAAAATATTTATAATTATTTTTCAAGTAAAAATGCAATTTTTAGAAAAATGTTCATAAAGAACGTGTTTAATATTAAAATACTTTAAAATAACTCCATAATGTTTTTTTATAGTTCATCATATAGCGTTATATTAGATGAATTTCGCAAAAAAATACTTGTATTCCACCGCTCAGATTTAAAAAAGAAAAACTTGAATTGGGCTATGATTTTTTGTTGTATTACATATATTCTTTAGTAATTATTTTTAATTTATGACAAAAAAGGTGAATATATACCAGAACCAGTAAATTCAAAACATTTTCTTCAGGTGGTATTTTTGATATACATATATCACATAAAACTTTAAGCTGCAAAATAGGCATTTCAAATGTCACTAATTTGTACGTAAACAGTTGTAAGTATGTTATTATATCTTATCAACCGCTATGCGCAGAAAATTTCTTAATTAAAATAAAACTGCAATAACTTAACTTAATACGTTGTCAGATTTATTGATTTTATGGAAATTTTTGTTATTAATTGTGTGATAATAAATATCTAAAATAAAAATATAAAAATATTATGAAAAGTGATTAATAACTAAATTTCACGAGGAAAGCAGTGCGTACACCGGTGAGCTTATTGCGGTCTACAAGTTAAAAAGCAACATACGGGTGCGGCAATATCGATAAACAAAATATCGAGAAGCGGTTGAAACGAGATTTAATCAAACAATCAAAGCGATAGATTTTACTTATTAGGATTAATCAACCTGAGGAGAAAAATTATGAATAAACACAACAAACTACATTAGTCACATAAGTCATTGCCGTAATACATTATTCAATAATGATTGTTAAATTACATTGGTGATATATGGAGCTAAGGAAAAAAAATACTGATATTCGAAAATTGCTAAAATTTTAAAAATCACAATTTATTATAATAAGTTAGATAGACATACCTACTAGAAGTTTATATTTTAAATCAGTATATTGACATTTTATAACGAAACAAAAGCAATAAGTTCGGAGTATCTGCGCTCTCGTGCTTAGATAATGATATTTTACTGTACATATAAAGTAATTATACAAATCTTGCAAGTCGATGTTTACAATATTTGAGATGCTTAAAAATGAAAATTAAATTATTCGAAACGCTTTTCGAACTTTTAATAAAGATTCATTTTTTACATTAAAAGCTTTTCTGATTATCTACAGTCGAATTTAATCGATTTACTAACCGATAACGTATACACAGATTTGTAGCAATTATTTTGGCGCTCTTGGCAAATATCAAATATGGCGCTCCGTTATGTCTTATTTTTTAAAGAAGTTATACTAAAAGTTCCGAATGCCCTTAGCAAATGTCTTTTTGGCAATGCCTTCTTATTACTCTGCATATACAGTATATGTATTAAAGTTCTGTAAATTTTCGGGTCAATCTACTATGTCTCCAGAGTTATAAATGCCGGTCATCTTTACGAAACTGTTTTCTACGTCAGTTTTTAAAGACATTTCGATACGAGATTTCATTATTCTGCTTAGTAATTTTTGTAACAATATTTGGTTTAAAATTAACTAAAATTTTATATTTTTCAGCTTTTCGTCATTTTCTTTTCTCGGTTTTGTGCGTTCAGCCAAGCAGACAATTTTTTCCGATCCAATCTTCCTGGACTTGTTGTTTAAATTCGACATATACTTGATTTAAATTTTATATTGCAGAAGGTTGTTGACATAATTTCTGTTTATGAATTGGACTTCCGATGAATTGGAGCGTGTATCGATATTTCTTAATTGTGACAGTTGAGAAGATGAAGGTTCTTTTGTCTAATCAAAAAACATCTGTTATTTTAATGTCCGCAAGGCTTTCTCTTGCTTTCAATTTCTGCTGCGAGCATAATAAAATCATGTATGTTGGAACTGCATATACTCCGGCAAGAAAATGTGTATATTTTAAAAGCTTTTCTTTTCGCTTTCAAATGGACGACGATATTCCCAAAACATTTTATCCTTCGAATTCTTCTAATTATTTTTCAAGTTTCAACCATTCTTTCATTAAAACCACTGAAGTAACATTATACGTTTGAAGGGTAACGCTTGTAATATTCGGATTTTCTAAGATATATCTCATAATTTTTTTACTTTATTTCATTCGGCTTGGCTTAGTTACGGTTCTTTTGTTCTAGCCGCAGCTACCTGTTAACAATGATCTTGAAATAAAAGAAGACGATCAACCATGACAAATGTTGAACCCCGTAGATTTACTGAATCTAAGGATTTAGTTCGACCATATAGCATTAGCAAAATATCACGAATAGTTGGTGTTCGTAATTTGACAAAAACCTGTCAGTTCTTACCTAGTATTATAGTTGCATTTTCATTCTTCAATTCACCCTAGAATGCTAATTGAAGAGTATGAATGCTACACTTGATTGATTTAATTTTCGAACAATCTTCAGTAATCTATGCAGGCAATATGGTAAAGGATCTCTAACCCACTGTTTGGAAATGCGTGTGTCAAGTTATTGACCATCGCGTCCTTTAGTTTCTTCATCCAGTGAAATAATTTCAGTTGTATTCATTCACTTTTAAATAGTAAGATAAACTTATTTATTGTTGAATTTGCTTACAGCACATGTCATGCTTGAAACACAGACACTTAAAACCAGCCTTTCATTAATTTAAAATCTGTCTAGAGTGGCTTTCATCTATTTTTTTTACATATAAAGAACCATGACGACCTTGAGTATCAGTAAATTTTAATAAATATTTCACTGATGATATTTTTAATATAATTAATTTTTATACTTGATTTTAAACTTTTATTTCTTTAAAATTGCAGATTTTATCGAATAAACGCATATTTATATATAAATAATAAAAATAAATTCGTATATTTTAAAAATTGGTTCAGTTCGGCCCTGTCAAACACAAAAGTGAGACGTATCGAGTGATGCTTAAAAAACCGTTTGCTTGGATTGGGTAAAACGTTTGAATTTTTGCTTACACGTGAAAAGCTATGCAATTTTTATTCTTTGATAGTTTTCTACTAGACTTTTACAGCCTATAACTGAACAGCTCCCGATAATAGTTAATATACAACCGAATTTCGCAAATATTAATGTGAAGATCCGTCGCACGCGGCACGACAAGCTGTCTGACGTCAGTGGATAGAGTTACGACTTGGACGTAGTTTGTTTTTCACCGTGAACGACGCTTCTATATATTGTATTATCTGTTCTGTGAGGAGAACATATTATAAATAAAAAAAAAATTGAAAATTTTGTTCGAGACGGATAGAGTAGCGATGGTTTGATCTGTAATAAAATATGTGTAATAAGACTCGGCGGTTCGTATTCGTTATTAAATAAATAAATAGCGGTCGCGAAGCGGGGGCGCGTTTGTATAGGTGCGCTCGGCGCGTTCGCGAATCCCGCTCTCGCACTTGATCGCCGGGCGGAAAGGCGGAAAGGCGACAGCGCGCGCCGTCTCGCCGGTCGATAGGAAATGTCAGGAGCGCCCGCGCGACTCGCCGCCGACTAGATCCGCCGGCATCGGCCCCCCGGCTCGCCATGGAGAACTCTTACGGCGTCGGCGTGCTCAACAGGTACGCGCTCTTCCTGGACGACGAGACGGACCCGCTGGACGCGCTAAAGGCGCGCGAGCAGGACCGCGAGCGCCGCCGCAAGCACCGCGAGGCCGAGAAAGAGAACAAGGCCGCTAAGCCCGAGGCGAAGAAGCAGCCGCCGCAGCAGCAGCAACAGCAGGTGCCGTCGCAGCAGCAGCAGGGCGACGCCAAGGTCGCGCAGCAGCAGCACGTCCAAGGAGCGACGGCCCCGCGCAAGGGCATCAAGGAGACGCAGGCGCAGGCGCAGTCGGTCAAGCCCGAGACTAAGAGCGACAGACCGTCTCAGGAGCGTCAGCCGCCGGTGAACAGCGTCGGCGAACAGAAGCGCGCTCCGGCCGGCGGCGGCGGCGGTGGCGGCGGTGGCGGCGCCCAACAGCGCCGACCGCCCAACCACGCGGCCGCCGACGGCGAGTCGAGACCGCCCAGGCGCGACTTCAACGCGCGAGGGTACGCGGACGGGGCCGCTCCGGGAGCGCCGACCGAAAGGCGAGGGGGAGGTGGAGGAGGGGGCCGCGGCGGAGGCGGTCCTAGCGCGAGGGGCGCGCGCACATACGACGGCCGCGGCAAACGCGAGTTCGACCGTCGCTCGGGCTCCGACCGCACCGGAGTCAAGCCCGTGGACAAGCGCGAGGGCGGAGGCTCCCACAACTGGGGCTCGCACCGCGACGACGTCGACGACTTCGACAAGACGCAATCCGAAGGCGAGCTGACCGAGCCGGAGCAGCCTAAGCCGGAAGCGCCCAAGAGCGACGGAGGCGGCGAGGAGGGCGCAGTGCCGAAAGAGAACAAAGAGGTCGAGGGCGAGCCCAAAGCGGAGAACAAAGACGGCGCCGAGGAACCGAAGGAGCCCGCCGAGGAGGAGCCTAAAGAGCTGACGCTGGACGAGTGGAAGGCGCTGCGGGGCAGCCGCCAGAAGCCGCAGTACAACCTGCGCAAGGCCGGCGAGGGCGAGGACCTCTCGCAGTGGAAGGACATGATCGAGCTGACCAAGGAGAAGGCCGCCGGCGAGGACAGCGACGACGAGTACGACTCGACCGAGTATCCGCAGCGCGTGGGTAGGCAAAAGCGCGTGGTGGGCATCGAGTTCGCCTTCTACGAACCCCGTCGCGGCGGCGGTCCGGGAGGACGCGGGCGCGGAGGCGGCAGGGGACGCGGAGGACCCCGGCAGAGGCGCGAAGAGCGACCGGGCGCCCCGGAGAGGCCCGGCGGCGAAGGCAGACCCGCGACGCGTCAGAACGCGCCCAAGGTGGACGACAACAGAGACTTCCCGTCGCTGGGTTGAGACGCCGAGTCGACTCGTTGGGGTTTCGTCGCTTCGCCCGACGTCAGTTTTCACTTTGCGCGTTCGAACGGACCGCGGCGCCGGGCTCGCCGTCGGGCCCGACCCCCGGGCGAACCTTACGTTAAAAGTCTGTATATATATTGATGATAGTTTTTAAATAAAATTACTCGATAAAAGTATGCGACGGACATTTTGATTTTTCATTCGACGACTGTCTCGACATCCTTTCCGAACTACTTTCAGATATATTCTCTATTCGACTGACTCAAATTATAATAACAGGTATATAATTCTTTTTTGCGCAATTTCTACATTAATCATCATCATTTTAAATATAGTTTTTTTACAGTTGGACATCGATGCCGATTCAATGTGATATCAACTCGTTAATCAAAATGTTTTTGACAGGGAATTATTTTAATAGATATATGCGCATTTAAATTAATATTTTGTTCCATAAAACGAATTGTTTGTGCTTGGACTTGACATATTTTTCCAGGCTGCTTTTTAAATAATTTGTATCTTTTTTTTATTGTAAAGATACTAATTTCTCATTCTACAACATCTGCGATTAATAAAAAGTGATTTCCTAGGATTGCTCGGCTTATAGTAAACATAAAACTAATATATATATATATTTTTAGATAAAGCTTTAGAATAGATGTGGGAATTATATGTTTCGAATATGGAAGCCCTTTCGGTTACAGGTCTTTCATTCCAGAATTCATTTTTCGGTAAAATGTTTTATTTTGCTTAAAATATATATTCAGAATTTTAGGACCAACAGTCGCGAAGGAAGATAAGCAGCGTATTATTGCATAGCTTGTGAAAAAATATCTAGCTTTTTTTTAAAAAATTATGAATAAATTAAAAAATATATATTCAATATATACATTAAACATTTTAAAGAGTTATCATAATTTTATTTATAAACCTGTTTTTTTCACAAATATAATTATTTACGAATTCACTGAAAATGGATAAGTTTTTCTTTTTTAAACTTTTCAAAAAGTCAAGTATAAAGGGTTAACCCTTAGTAGTCCAGTGTTGAACGAATGTATTTAATTTAATGATCATTAAATATGAAATAAATTATATTTCAGCAGAATTCATTTTTAATTTGAAAAATATTATATTTATTTTTTATTAATTTTTTTAGTGAATTGAATTTAAATGATAATTCAAGAATCGTACTAATATTAACCTTATTAGATTATAAATAATTTATGTAACATTTAAAATACGTTGGCTTTCTTATTTATTTTATTTATAATACGACAAACAACTCCAAAGGGTGTTATGCGCAAACAATTCATTTTATGGGACAATTATTTTACATATTGCACATTTAAATTTATTCATAACTTTGATTCGCTGATCTGTATTCCACTTAGGGGCAAATATTGACCTTCGATATTTGTAATACCTATGGTACTGGAAAGAAAATCTATTTTTTTTCTAGTCCATTGAAAACGATATGTCCAAGGCTTGGAACTATGAAAACGTTGATCGATGCCCATATTGCTTGAAAGCAGAAGCGGGGAATAAAATGATGTTTATTGTAAGGGATTAACATAGGTAGTGTTATCGGCGTAAAATAATATGCAGTATTTACATATTTTTAAAATTTAATTGACGTTCAACGTAACTAGTAATAAACAAATATATGAGAGACAAATCTTTCGAATATAAATATTATTGAGATATTCTAAAATAAATATTAAATATTTAACAAAAAATTATGTTGCATTTTGAACAAACAAGGTTACAATATTGTACATACTCCTTTCTCATAATGTTCTTTTGGGTAATCGTGAGTGGCAAAAAATTATAAGTTAGATAGGAATAAATTAGCTAGTGGTGCTCTGGTCCTTATTTATTGTTCTAAAAGAAGAAAGTTTTACTGTCTGCTTTTTTTTCGATAATAATGAATGAATGAAAGTAAATGAGAAAAAGGTTTTTGTACAATCGTCTTGATTTATTGATACTCGTAGATAATACATAGGATCAGCATATGAAGTATTTTTAAAAGTACCTGAATGTATGGAAGATTGTCCAATTAATTAAAATAAAAATGTCAATACCGGTATTATTGCAATCCATACTTCCACTGTAAGCATCTTGCCATTGTAGTATTTTTGGAAGGCAGTAAAGTAATAGTAAAGTAGTTTTATGTACCTAGCAGTGAAAATGTAACATCTTCACTTATCAAAATGTTAAAACTATTGCAAGGAGCTGATTCGGAAATAAACCCGACTGTTATATGAAATATCATAATCTTTTAAAGTGTACTTATTGTTCAGCAAAATCTAGTGGCATTTGCAGAGTACAAAAATTGCAAGATGCTAAAACAATATTCTATTCATTTGATGGTAAATGAATAACATTGCAAAGACAGCATCCTATTTTGTCAGTGGTTTCATCGACTGATATCACAATTGGCTTGTTTTTTTATCCTTTCTTTAACTCCATTTTTAAATTCAGCTTAAGTTGGTATATATACTTTTCATAAATGATCGGCACATGGTAAATCACTGGATCCTTCAATATATTTAGTAAGGTACCGATGCATTGCTGGCTTGTCCAATTTTTCTAGTGGAATGTTTGCTTTGAGTCACATTTTCAGTTTCTTTAATGAGTTCAGTCTTAGCTTTTATAATGCCTGTGATTGCAATTGCAGGCTGGTACTTTTAGAAGCCTTGGAAATTGCTTTCTGATGATTTCAGATGCTTCTTAATATCGTCCTTCTTGACCACTCCACTAGGCGATTATTTATTGTAGAAAAAAAATATAAGTGCGACCAGTGGCCGTAAAGAATAAATATAGACAAAATTATTGTCTTATTATTATTTAACTATATCTATTCACATATTCTCCAAAATTAATCGCAAAATGCTAAAAACACGTGTCTATTAAATGTTTCTATATCTTCACGAATTCGCTTCGGCGTAAAGCCCTTGCATTGCCCTTTCCTATTTTTCGAATTTTTACAAATATCACGAATCAACTTTGTGGAGACATTAATCTAAGTTAACATAACCTCGAAATAATACATGTCTGCTGCGCAATCAATCTACCTTTGTATTTTTTTAATACTTATATGGCAAAGGCGAATTAGGAATTAAAATAATAGTGCTAATTATGTTTTCATTTAGTTTACAAATTAACACACTACCGACAGGAAGTAAAATTATTGGCTTTAGTCAGGTTAATTTTTTGTCTTTTCGTATTAATAATATAAAAAGAAAAATTTAAATGAGCAATATGTATATAAAATAATTATTCCATAAAAGTTGGACAGATTGGTCAGAACAGTGAACATCCCATGAATAATTAGCTGCAACGAATTCTTTTCTGAAGATTTACTTTACATTAATGCACAGACAATTCGTTTTATGGAATAAAGTATTAATTTAAATGCACGTATATCTTAAAATAATTTCCTGTTAAATTGCAACTATATAAAAAGTGTTACAAAAATTACTTGATTATGAACGATAAGTAGCAGACCCCGTTGGTAATATGCTAATGAAAAAGTTTGCTCAAAGGTAAGTCATAGAAAATGGTTTTAATATAGTGAACAAAATTCATAAATGGATATAAACCATAAATATTATTTAAGTGGAATGAGAATATTTGTTGGAACTAATTTCTAGGATCTTAATTTGATTTGAAACATTTAATATAAATTATATTAAATGTACCTAATATGACAAAAGTTCCACTTTCGATTTTTTTGTCATTCTGAAAGGTAGTGTTTGAAGGATCTTGCATTTTATTTCACTAAACCAAAATGTCATTATTCATAAAAGATAGTTCTATAAATCAATTTAGATTGATTTGTTTAGGAAACTAAGTTTCAATTCGAAACAATATACTGCAAAATATTAACATTTTGCATAAGAATTCATAAAAAATATTGTTCAGCCGCTTCATTTCCATAAATGGGTATACTCGCCAAAATATGTGATCCAATTTCCCCATGGACGAGTTAACTCGCACGTTTTAGTATTGACTGATTTAAGATATGGAAGAAACTCTCTATGACCTGAGTATACTTGTGAACTGAAAATTGAAATTTGTGATATACTTGAGTCACTTCCCAGCGATTTTTAGACCAGTTTATTCAAATACATGTGATTCTTGAAAAAATGTTTTTGTTTTCGGAATTATGTAGAGTTTGACCTAACTTTTTTTATACAAACACATATGAATAAATACACATTGCATATAAATTTAATTGATATGTTTGTGTTGTATTTTAGATATATTTTGGTTTTTCAAATAAGGATATATATACATATATTTTTTAGTCTATGTGTTTCCACTTCCTATAGCTATTATAATTCAGAAAAAGTCCAAGATTTTGGAAAGTTGTCGAAAAAATACTGTAATTACATATAGTATGTTTTTTAGTCCTGTTTTCCGCTTCCTATAACTATTATAATTCAGAAAAAGTCGGAGATTTTGGCAAGTTTTTTGCTTATTAAAAAATAATGAAGATGTCAGAAAGTGAAATTTAATTAACTATCTATATAAAAACAACATGCTTTATCTAGGTATAAGGTCAAGTGCATATTGAATGTCGTATTCATTATCATTCATATGATTTTTAACAAAACAAATAATGCAAAGGCGATATATAAATAAGTAAATAGTTAATGTAAGTTCGCTTTCAACTTTCTCGTTGACTGTTTTCTATAAAACAGTAAGACAATAATTTTAATTGTATAAACTAATTTTAAAACATCGCAGAGCGTGCGAGAAATGAAACGAAGAGACGTTTTTTAGTAGATAGATTTAATAAATAAGAGCAATATAATATAATAATAACGCTTAATTAAAACGAGCGCGTTCGTTGCACGCGAACGTCTGCGGAATATATGACTAGACGTGTGCCGCGTCGGCGGCGGTCCCCTCACTCTATGCCGAACGTGTTGGTCTCCTCGACGGCCAGCAGCAGCTTCTCGTGAAGTATCTCCGGTGTCGGATAAGGCGGTAAGTCCAGTCGGTTGAAGCAGGTGTGAGCTCTCGGCAGGCTGTTGGGCTTGCCCCACTTCTCGACGCAGAACTTGCGGGGGCCGACCGAGCCCCTCAGCGCCGCGAATCCCTCGTACGGAATGCTGGACGTTCCCGTCACGAATTGGATCAGTCTCAGTCTCTGTTCGTTGCTGAATCTGAAACGCATATTATTAAATACGAGTTCGGAGAGACGCGTCGCGATCGAACGTACCTTCCGATTGTCTGCCAGAACCAGTGGACGACCGGGTGCTGGTCGTGGTAGCCGCTCCTGTACTCTGTGTTGTTGCGCCAGTCGGCTATGTCGATCTCAGCCGTCCCGGCTATGACGAGCTCTAGTTCGCGGGCGTCAAATACAGCGACGAGCCGTGGCTCGACGACCTCGTAGAAGCCTCTGACCAGCCACTCGGTCTGTTCGGCGACCCCGCGCTCCAGCCGCCATCTCACCATGCATTCTAAGTATTCCTGAAAGCGCAAATTGAGTCATGTTTCAAATGTATAGGTGCAGTTTATATAAAATAAAATTCTAGAGCAGACAAACTCACTTTTTTATTCTTCTCCGTCACTGCGACGTTTCTCCCGCCTGGTTTCAACTCTCTCTCGACGACTTGACCGAAGAGCTCCTCGGTCACCGAGAAAGTCAGCTCGAGGCCGGCCGACGCCGATGTCAGATCGTTGTCTTTGATCCAGTGCAGAGATCTGTGAAACTCCTCGTCGAGCGACTCCAGATCGGACAGCGAGACTGGTAATCTCAGCAGAGCTTTGTAGAACGGCCGGGTGAAGAACGCGTCCAAGAGGTATTGATGCACTAAGGCGAGACCTAGGACGCGGCCGCTGAAGCGAAACCTGAGAATGACGATATTTATCCATCAGACGCTCGAATTACATGTGCTAAAAATATTTCACAAAGCTCACCAGTCCGGATAGTTGTCGACAAAAGCCGACATGGGCGATATTTGAACCGTGTAAGTGTCATTGGCCGAGTATTCGAACAATCCGTAATAGGGATTGAACAGCTCTCTGGACAGCAGGAAGAAGAACTCTCTGGACGGCCCGCCGTAATCGAGGCCTTCTTCGCTGTCCCAGGCGACGCCCAGCTTTCCCTTCTGCAGCTCTTTCTTACCGCACGACATGATGCGGCGGAAAGCGTCTTCTAGCAGATGATCTCTCCTTATGTTTAATCTGAGAAGTGATAAAATTACCATGAAAAACTAGCACTATGCATCTTTAACAAGAAGCGATATTAATAATTTAAAAACCTTAGATATACCTAGAATTATTGAGTGCATAATGGATCAAATATATCGTAGAAAAATCTTTTGTTTTCTCTTTGTTTCTTTATTGTGATGCTACTTATAAGAGCAGGTAATACAAAAGCCAAAAACTACAGAGTTTTAAATATAATTCATACCTCAATAATAAATATAAGGCAAAAGCTATTAACATAGTCAAATAAGGAACTAAACGTGTTTCCTTTGTTGTATGCTTCGTCGTAATTTAACTGTATCTTTAGAATTATTTTTTAACAATAAACTTATGTATCACTAAGCCTGCCTATGGATACGATCATGTTATCGCGCTTTGCACTCGAAAACATGCTTTTTTGTTGGTGTATAGTTAAATGTCAGGATTTTTTATTGTATTTATAAGCTAATAAAAATCTTACTTTTAAATAATTAAAAATCTTACTCTTAAAAATGACACATTTTTCTGGCGAAATTCAAGGGGTCTATATTTAAAATTACGTCAAAAGCAATAAAATCGTGCCATCGCAGTAGAAACATTTACACAACTTACAATATAGAACACGAATAATGCACATCTAACCCGAAACTTAACCAATAGGGAGCAAAAACCAATTATCCTATCTATATTATATTTTAATTTTATTTGTTTACTTTTATTATTACTATTTTAGGCAATTCCATTTTTATACCTGTAATAAAAGTTGCTGAAGAGGAAGTGTCATTTTAAAGATGAATATACCAAAAATTCTATAATATATTTATTTTTATATATATTTATATAAAAATAAATTTATGTTTATTTATATAATAAATGATATAAATTTATTTTTAAATAAACATATTTATTTTAATTTCATGTTTTATTAAAAAAAAATTGTACACAAGAATTGTACTTTTTGAAAAAAAGTCAGCAATATTAATGGTTCTTCAAAGAAAAAGTTGTAAATTTTTTGGACGTACAACATTTTTTATATATGGGAGGGGGGGGGGGGGGGTGAGATTTTTAGTTTTACAAAGCGACGGAATTATTATATTGCTTTTGACGTGGATTTTTGACTTCTGAGAAGAAATAATTGTTTTATGCGCTCTCTTATTCAAAATTCAGTTTAGATATACTTTATTCCATTCTCATATATTGTCGTTATATTGATACAAAAAATCTTAATATGAACGCTATATAACTGATCGTTTTCATTGCGACGGCACGATTTTATTGCTTTTGACGCGAATGTTTAACATCTGAGAAGTGATAATTGTTTTTGCTAATACCTGAAAAATCAAGGTTCAAATCCCATATAAAACTATTTTTTTATATTTCTATCGTGTCTGGTGGATTATTATATAATTATAATTCCTATCAATCATCAGAGATAAGTTTACCTAGATTTTCCTAATCTCACGGATGAATATCGTGATGATAAATTAAAATCGATCAAAAGCATTTTAAGAGTTATAGTAATTTAAATAAGTTATTGTTCATTTATGCACTTAGGACCTAAAAAATAAATAAACAGCGGTAAAAACAACTGTATGGTAACCACAGAACAAAGAATAGTAGTGGAATTAGCAGCGAGGTGCAATTAGGGACGTTATTTGGGGGGGGGGGAGGGGAGTAATAATTAAATGAAAATATTAAAATAAAAAACAATATTGACTGGCAATTTCCCCCCCTCTTCTAGGAAAAAGCTGAAATGCCGTCCCTGCGTTCTTCCTAGTCCCTCTGTTCATCGCGTTATTTATTATTGCCATACATACGACAACTTACAGTTTTCTTCTGTATGCCGACGATTTAAAATAATTGTTAAGATGCATTAGATCTGCTGGTGACTTTCTTGAGAAAAGATAATTGTTTTTTGCACCCTCCTATCGGGCAAAATTCGGTTTAGATATGCTTTATTCGATTCCCATATTGTGTGAATCTTAAAAAAACGACCACTGAATGGCCAACCTTTGCCCCCCCCCCCCTAAAAGGCTGAAGTGACGTCCCTTGTTTACATGGCACTCGTTTGATTTTCTTATTTTTTGTGTTGTATAACGTTTAAAGTGCTATCCATTTTTGGACAAGATGGTGCACCTCCTTGACTTGATTGGTCCAGCATATAAGGATTTGTGCTAATAGCTGGAGCGTTACCAATTGCTTGCTTATTATTGATCAGTTTCTTTATAATGCTCGTGTGATATAATGTATGATTCTTCGACAAATCAAGATTGAAACTCACCTCAGCTTGCTGGGACCTTGCCCGTATCCTTTGCTGTCCAGCTTCCTGTAGAAGTTCCTCAGCTTGGCCTCGAAGTCTCGGCGGTAGGGGGCGGGAGCGCGCGCCCCGTGGCGCTGCGGACCCGGCGACGCCGCCGGCGAGGCGCCCGGAGGGGAGCCTCGGCCCCCCGTCGCAGCCGGCGCCCCCGTGCTCGCCGCCGCGGACCCAGCGCCGGAGCCCACGGCGGGGACATAGCTCATGATCTCCTGCTCGAACAGGCTGGAAACAAGCGGAGAGAAAGAGTTAGATCGGTGCGATGTGGTGAAATCCGATTCTGGTTTATTTCGAGCCCGGCCCCGGTATAATTACTATACCGGGCGAAGGAATAAAAAATAGGGCCCTTCCTTTCCGCCTAATGGCCGCCCCGAGCTAAAGGTTTATCGTAACGACCCGGCGATCTTGGGTTGCCTCCTTTTTAGAGAGGATCTGGAAGCGCTATGGAATGCTTCGATTGATTAACGAACGATGACATCGGGTCGACGACACGTGCAGGTTGACAAAAGGTGACAACTGGAGCAATTCGGTTGAAAGGAGTTGAAGAAGATGAACGTCATGAACATAAGAATACGTATGTATATATAATTATACCAAAATATCCATTTTTCTCTACTTACAAGTGCGTTTATAGGAAAAACGTAAATGCATTAGAAAAATCAGGATTTGTAAAAAATGTTTTTTTCTAGTTCTTTCGGAATATGTAGGAAAATATTTCCAAAGCAATTTTTTGCGAAATTGTATGTTATTTTACGAGTCAATGAAGATTGAATAGGCGCTGAAATTAAGACCAATACAGACATGTAAATTATAAAAAATAGCTAACGACACTAGATTTTCATTGTCTAGTTTCCAAAGATGCATTCAAAAATCTGTAAGGTTTGGAAACATAGGGTAAGAATACAAATGTATAGTGAGTGCCTTTCTTGCATCATATGTTCAATAATTAGTGACAAAAAATGGATACTGTACGCCAAGTATCAAGTTGTTCCATAATTCTTTGCGTTTTTTAAGGTGCGAGTTAAATGAGTTAAAAATTAAAACTTATTCTCCACATGCTTATCAATATTTTTATATTTGATTCGAAAAATAATATATTTTTGAAAGCAATATCTGTTTTTGCAAAATATTTTTTCCACTTAAAAACTGTTGCAGGGATCTAAATAGATGATAGTCGTTTGGATCAATGTCTAAAGAACACGGAGGGTGAGAAAGGAGTTCCCAACAAAATTCATTGAGTTTTTCTATCGTCCCTAAGTAAAGCTTTTATTACGATCTGAGTCGCTGTTAAACGAATTAGCTGAGCGCATTATGTGTCTGTCGTAATTGTCTGCCAATAATCTAATAACTCTTAACTTTGATGACGGGTCCCGCACATGTGCGGAATTTTCGATTTTCAAAGATAGAATTATGGTATTATAAATCATTATCCCTTTGTTCATTTTTATTATTATCATGTTAAAAATATTCGTTTTTAGTATTCCTATATACATTTTAAATATATATAAATTATTGATCACTTATGGTTCAGGATTGGATTCACTAGTTTTGAGATATTTGCAATGGTAGATAAATAAAAATATTTTTTGTTAAAATAAATATTTTAGCTGCAAATTACATATTTGGTTTCCATATAAAAGTGAAAGTACAAATACAGAATATATTTAAATCAATTATAAAAAAATCAGCTAATAAGTTTTCTATATGGGATAAGTCTTTATGTAATAAAGCACTATGATTTCATAAAATACAACATAATTTTATACTATTTCTATCTTTAAATAAAATTTCAATTCTATTTAAAAAAAATATGTTCAGACTCAAGCACTTGTGTCAATAAATACTGTATAATTAGTTATTTTGAGCAAAAATAAATAATGGTTAATATCATTATTGTTATAAAAACAATAAAAATGTTAATGATAAGAAAAAAACAATAAACCGCAAAAGCGGACATTGTGGGTGGATAATGTTGCGGTATGGTAATCAAGAACTAACCATTTAATTATGACACTCTGAATCATGTAATGTCATTAACCAAAATAAAATCGCCCAACTGATTAAACACGCGTTATCATTTTACAAATACAACATTTTTTTAAATAAATATATTATGCTATTATTGATATTATATAATTATTTACCATCACACTATTTTTAAGCCCAATCAATATTTATAAAGTTGTGACGTTATGACCAAAATCGACGGAAGCGAATGCGTATGCAAATACCCAACACGCATGAATGGGGCGCTATTACCATTCGTGCAAGGCCGCAGGGCTCTCCGCGCATTTATTGAATTATTGACTGCTGGGTTGTAAAGTCAGCCGGTTTCGCAACGACAATAATAATTGAATTAAATCATCCGAACGATGTATTTTATGCTTATAATATGCGTGACAATTATTTTGTTATTTATAAATAACATAACGCGCGATAAGTAGCGCGCGCTGAGCTAATTTGGTTTCACTTTAGCACTTCTCGTTTATTGCTTTCGATAATGTTTATCGCGTTATGAACTGTATAATCTAGATATCGAACAATGAAACTATTTGTGAAGGTCGGTTAATTTATATAAGGCGATACGGTTCGTTTAAATTTAACTTAGGACATGGTTAATTTGCTTATAAATGCCATATTATCAGTAGATAACTTTAATAGTGAAACTCAATTATAATGCAAATAAGTAATAAATTTATTAATACATATATAGCACCGTTTCGGTGCTATATATGTATTAATAATTTTTTTTCCAAATTTAACATACATGCGTATTAAAGGCACAATGCTATATTTTTTTTATTAAGCAACATATCATAAATCAAGAGCATTGACATAAATGGCGGTAGCCTCAATCAAAACTGTTCGAATTTAAACCATACAATAACAAAACATTAGTGAATTCGTAATTTTGGAACACCCAAGAATAATACAATTAAAAGCCATTTATTACCACAACATAATAACTTTTACGCAAGTCGCTAACGCTGACGTGACGGCGGCGTAGTGTCACACATTCTTTGGCGGACTTGGATGGGAAGACTACGACAGGCAACGCTTCGTGCGTCGATTATTCGCATCAGCATAAATACAACATGTAAACTAACATTAACAAATAATACTGTAGCGGCTCAATTTGTGTTTAATTGCCACCCGTCATCATACATCCACCAAAGCTTCAAGACGCACGTCTTAAAAAAAATACTCATGGCCTCGCAATTAATTGCTTAAGGACGGGTCTCGATTTTATGAATTATTATTATATTATAAAAACATGTTTTTTCGACTAAATGTTCTAAAAAAATCATTTTTTTTGTTGAATATTTTTTATTACATTAAAAAAGAGAGTAGAAAATAATAATAACAACATATGAAAAATAATTTAGGCATGAAATGGTTAATATACTCTTGGCTGCAACGATGTTTTTAAAATTCCTATTCTGTTACAGATACGAAACGAGCAAATTAAATATAAAAATAAAATGTTACATGCCATTGACATACTAACGTAGTAAACAAAACCTAAATTAATTTGTCACAGTTCAGAAAGATCATTGTTAGAATTAATTTGAGGATATCACAAACGAGATATCGCTGTTTAGCACCCAAAACATTGTTTTATTTGTCAATTTTTCAATCATTAAGATTTGTATCTGAAACAGAGCTAAACAATAACACGATTGTTGCTAATTTGCTTTGTATCACATTCGTCGTATTATTCGACTCAGTTGACTAAGAAGACAATTTAAAAAATGTAGTGCGAAACAGCGATAAAAATATTAGAAAGTAAAATATGCGTAAACCTTAGAATGTAAGAAAAAACCATCGTCACATAATGCTATGGCAAATCAGTAGAGAGCAAGGTCACTAGCTCGCGCGGGATAAAATCAAAATAATTATTATGTAAATCAGCTTTTAAATCAATTTTGATAAATGTATTAGAACTAAATAGTATATGTATTATTAATAATACACAGTCAGCTTAGTAATTATTTAAAATATATATCAGGGATATTCAATTGTGCTGATTTGTCGATTTAACGAGGGGATAATAGCACATTTCAAATGTTTTTGTTATATATCTTTAATTTATATTTTTTGTAAACTGTAATAAAATTAAAATAAATACGTAGTATTAAGTTGTTAAGACCAAGTTGAAAGTACGATTGTTACGTCCAAGTAAGAAAGGCAACGGCCAATATTTTTCGATTGCCTATTAAATATTAAAGCGATGTTTTTAACTTTGATTTGGCTGTCATCAGAAGCTGACCTTTTAAACATTTCGCAAAAGAAAATGCTATAATATAGCAGAAATCTTCGGTGTGTAGGCACCAGCTTTAAAATGATTTTTTGTGAAAATCGCAAAGATTTAAAAAATGAGAGTAAATTAAAAGCAATTTACATTTTATGTAGTATTATATTGCCTCATATTAATTAATGTGCAACGATATATAATAGTATTAAAGAAAAATAGATTTATCAATTGTGAAACTAAGTTTTAACCCTTTTAGTAGTGGGGTAGTTATTTATTTATTATTATTTTATATAAATTATAGAACAAAAATCAGTGATTTATTGATTTGGTTTATTTTATTACATTTTGTATAGTATGTTTTAATACTGTTGTATTATTATATTTCATTAATTTATTTTACATGTTTTTAATATATTTTACTGATTTTTTGGATTTTTTTTATTAATTCAGAGACTCTCAATATTTTTTATAAAATTTATATAACATATTTTTTGTTATATAAATTTTTTTATAAAGTTTATTATAAGTTTATTATATATATTTTTTATAAAGTTTATATAACATATTTTTTGTTATGTTAATTTATTTCGCACTTTAATTTATTGGTATTATTTATAAAAATATTATATAAACATAATGTTTTTTATTTATTATTTTTTCAGTTTTATATGTAAATATAAAACTATCTGGGGTGCCTCAAAACATTGAAAGATCGACCACCGTACATGTACGGCGATGCCCCTCAAAAGGTTACCGATTAGATTTTTTTTTTATATTTCTACAGCGATTAGAAAATACTAATGAGATATAGATTTGATACTATAAATTGTGATTATTTTTTTATTGTACTAGATATATTAAAATAATATTATTCCTAGAATCAGAAATTTGTATTATATATTTTTACATGCATGTTTTAATTTTTCGTATTTTACAATAAGC